>NW_022280217.1:239138-259676 GCF_004355925.1 Anarrhichthys ocellatus | reverse complement strand
AACTGGTTTAGAGGTAGCCCTTTGGATCCTAACTGGTTTAGAGGTAGTTCTTTGGATCCTAAATCGTTTAGAGGTAGTTCTTTAGATCCTAAGTGGTTTAGAGGTAGTTCTTTGGATCCTAACTAGTTTAGCGATAGATCTTTGGATCCTAACTGGTTTAGATATAGTCCTTTGGATCCTAACTGGTTTAGTGGTAGTTCTTTGGATCCTAACTGGTTTAGAGGTAGTTCTTTGGATGCTAACTGGTTTAGTGGTAGTTCTTTGGATCCTAACTGGTTTAGAGGTAGTTCTTTGGATGCTAACTGGTTTAGTGGTAGTTCTTTGGATGCTAACTGGTTTAGAGGTAGTTATTTGGATACTAACTGGTTTAGAGTTATTCCTTTTAGTCATGATTGTCTCTTTCCTCGTGTGTCCCTCGTTCTCTCAAGACCAGTTAAAACATATTTACTTCCTCTAACCTTTGTCTTTGGTTGTGGGTTCTCAAATCCTACTTCCTTTAATCCTCAACCATCGATCCTTTCCCAGCATTCCCAGTGTCGCGTGTGTGTTTGTGTGTAAACTAACCGCACACAGAGCTGCCGTAAAACTCCCAACAGATTCCCGGATCGCCCTCCGACCTTCCCTGGAGGTCGGACAGATAGTCTGCAGAAGAAGAGGGACGGAGTGTTAGCGGTCGATCAGAGAGCCGACCAATCAGAGAGGACGACGGCGGCGAGACGAGGAAACAAAAGGGACACACACACACAGAAGACGATGAGTGTTTGTGCTCAGTCGGTGCCGGCTTGTCGCCGTGGCGCCTGGCGCTGAGTAGACGGATGCTGGCAGGAGTGTGTGTGTGTGTGTGTGTGTGTGTGTGTGTGTGTGTGTGTGTGTGTGTGTGTGTGTGTGGCAGTAAGCTGTTCTGGGATTCAACAGCCAAGCCTCATTAAACCCCTCCGGAGAGAGAGAGAGAGAGAGAGAGAGAGAGAGAGAGAGAGAGAGAGGGGGTAAAAAGAGAGAGACGGGGGAGAACAAATACAGGCAGGGAATGGTAATCAGACAGGCTGCCGAGTGCACACACGCACGCACACTGACGCAGTGGCAGCTTCACTTTCCTTCTTGTTGACTCCTCGGTCGCACTAAAACCGTTTTTATTTAATCTTTTATTCATATATTCTGTTTTTTTTCCTCTCCCCATTTTTTCTAATGTTAGCATGTTAGCATGCTAACACGCATGGTGGTAACCGTTAGTGTTTTTTAATTGTAAACGCTAAATGTGTCATATATCTAATGTTAGTTTGAAGGATTATAACTTTTTAAAAATGTTATTGTTCTGCCCTCATGTTAAAAATATTAACATTAGTTTTATCAGATTCTTTAATTTATTTGAGTTATTGATTTCTTATCAGAATAAAGCTGCCACTCCAATTACGAATAAAGAAAAAAATACAACATCAACGAATGATAATCTCTAAATTCTTTTTTTAATGAGAGATTTAATCTTTTAATAAATAAATTGTCTATAAATTACCAGTTTAATTGGTAATTAAACCAATTAAATCCCCCCTTACCCTCCAGGAAGGTTTCCATGGCAGCGCTGTGGGTCATGTTGATTGGTCCTCGTCCAGAGTACGAGGTGAGGGTCGGGTCGGCGCCGCAGGCCAGCAGGAGGCGCACCACCTCCACGTGGTCGTTCTCCACGGCGTCGTGCAGCGGCCTGAAAATGTAATGTATATGATATTTAATAAAGGACACACTATCGTGCTGTTATGTACGACGGAGTATTGCAGGTAAAAACCATTACAAAAACCATTACTTGGTAGCTTCTAAAGTCGTGTTAATATGGAAATAAGCGAGACAAAGGTCCTAAAAGATACATAAAGACGTTTTCTTTCATATTGTAACTAAAGACTCGTTTTAATTAATATATATTTTGCACTCTGTGTTCAACATCTTGTACATTTTTGACTTTAATCTCAGAGAATTTCTGATTGATTTTTCACGCACATGTATAATTCATGATCTCAGATAATATTCAAGTGTTTTCTCTCTGAATATTATCAGCATTTCACCTGTTAAAAGTGAGGTTACAAATGTACTATGTTATATATATATATATACACTATATATATGTATATATGGATAGATATATATGGATATATATAGATATTATATCACCATTTGGCGAGTGAAGATTCGTCGATATGCAGATGATGCAGTTATCTATACAGTAGCCCCCCCGTCTAAATAAAAATATAACTGCCTTTCACACTTCAGTCATCATTTTACTGATTAAAATAAACCTTGATTGTGCAAAAAAAGCAAATCCAGATCCAAGAGAATCCCTCTTACTGCTGCTCCAGCAAATACTACATCTTAACGGTCGTTACAAAGGTAAAACCCACATTTCACATTAGACTTATTATATCCAGTAAACTGAAGCAGTCATAAACCAACTCATACCTGGTCCCGTCCTGAGCGCCGCAGTTGACGTCGGCTCCGTTCTCCACCAGGTGGCGTACGATCTCCAGCCAGCCGCGGGCGCATGCCTCGTGCAGGGCGCAGTACCCGGCGTTGTCTCGGTGGTTGACATCACAGATCCGCCGCTCCAGACAGTACAGCACCACCTCCTGGACACGAGAGGACAAGTGGACCGCCAATGAGAACAAAACCAGACAAAGTACTGAGGAACAAAGCAGCTAACTAGGATGCTACAAGCTACATCTGAATATTTACTGCTGACCCACTGAGCCGAAACTACAACCACAGACGACATCTTAAGGCAGCAAACTGTTCGGTGCATCATTTCCTTTGTTGGAGGATTGCAAGGCCTAGAATAACCCTAATTGTATCTTGAGAGGAACCCTCATATTACCCTGAGAAGAACCCTCATTCTATCCTGAGAAGAACCCTAATTTTACCCTGAGAAGAACCCGCATTCTATCCTGAGAAGAACCCTCATTCTATCTTGAGAAGAACCCTCATTTTATCTTGAGAAGAACCCTCATTTGTCTTGAGAAGAACCCTCATTCTATCCTGAGAAGAACCCTCATTCTATCCTGAGAAGAATCCTCATTTTATCCTGAGAAGAATCCTCATTTTATCCTGAGAAGAACCCTCATTTTATCCTGAGAAGAACCCTCATTCTATCCTGAGAAGAACCCTCATTTTGTCTTGAGAAGAACCCTCATTTGTCTTGAGAAGAACCCTCATTTTACCCTGAGAAGAACCCTCATTCTATCCTGAGAAGAACCCTCATTCTATCCTGAGAAGAACCCTCATTTGTCTTGAGAAGAACCCTCATTCTATCCTGAGAAGAACCCTCATTTTACCCTGAGAAGAACCCTCATTCTATCTTGAGAAGAACCCTCATTCTATCTTGAGAAGAACCCTCATTCTATCCTGAGAACAACCCTCATTTTATCTTGAGAACAACCCTCATTCTATCCTGAGAACAACCCTCATTCTATCCTGAGAACAACCCTCATTCTATCCTGAGAACAACCCTCATTCTATCCTGAGAAGAACCCTCATTTTACCCTGAGAAGAACCCTCATTCTATCCTGAGAAGAACCCTCATTCTATCCTGAGAAGAACCCTCATTCTATCCTGAGAAGAACCCTCATTCTATCTTGAGAAGAACCCTCATTTTATCTTGAGAAGAACCCTCATTCTATCCTGAGAAGAACCCTCATTTTATCCTGAGAACAACCCTCATTCTATCCTGAGAACAACCCTCATTCTATCCTGAGAATAACCCTCATTCTATCCTGAAAAGAACCCTCCAGGAAGTATGGGTGCGCTTGTGTAGCGTTACCTCGTATCCCAGGCTGGCGGCACGCTGCAGCAGCGTCTCTCCGGCGTTCTTGTTCACGATGAGCCGGCGGACTTCGGGGGGGTGTGGGGCGAGCGATGGGGGACACCTGTGTATGAGAGTTTGTGTGTGAGAGAGGAAGGAGACATTTAAAGTGGTGAGCATGAGCTCGAGGATTGTTTTTATTACACACACAAAAAACACACACAGGCGCTCGCTGTGTTTCTACATTTATCACTGTCAGATGTTTTCTCTTAAACAAAAACACACACACACACACACACACACACACACTCACACACGACCCCAGTTTTCTAGGCTCAGTCGAAAATAGCGCTGTCACCACCTCTGCTCTCACGACTCTGTCAGTATGTATGTGTGAGAGAGTGTGTGTGTGTGTGTGGGAAGCCCGAGGCTGATGGCAGAAAGCTCAGGAAGAGAAGGAGGATTTGTCTTAAAGTAAAAACAGAATGAATGGAGAAACCAATGAGGATTCTCTCTCTCTCTCTCTCGTTTCCTCGAGCTCGTCGTTGTTTCCAGACATTGACTCTAACGTAGAAGAAGAAGCAGGATCAGGACCTTTAAGTCCTTTAAGAAACCTTAAGGAGTTCCACAGGGCTCCACTCTAGGTCCTCTGTTGTTTTCTATATGAATAAATCTGTTCCTAAGCACAGACTCTATATTTGTCTTTTGTTAGGGGGACAGGAGGTAGACCACAAGACATAGACAAGGACAGGACATAGGCAACGACGTGGATAGGACAAAGGAGGTGAGGACAGGACGAAGAAGACAACGACAAGATGTAGACAACGACAAGAAGAAGACAACGACAACAAGACGTCGACGAGGACATAGGCAAAGACGAGGATAGGACGGAGGAGACGAGGACAGGACGGAGGAGACGAGGAGAGGACGTAGAAGACGAGGACAAGACATAGGCAAAGACGAGGACAGGACGGAGGAGACGAGGACAGGATGTAGACATTGAGAAGACGGAGACAATGACAAGGACAAGACGGAGACAACGACGAGGATAGGACGTCGGAGGCGAGGACAGGACGTAGGCAAAGACTAGGACAGGACGGAGGAGACGAGGACAGGATGTAGACATCGAGAAGACGGAGACAACGATGAGGACAGGACGGAGGAGACGAGGACAGGACGGAGGAGACGAGGAGAGGACATAGAAGACGAGGACAAGACATAGGCGACGAGGACAGAGTTTTGTTTGATGGTGGATGTTTGTTACATTTGTCCCCACATTTCTCAGCAGTGCCTTGCTCAGTGGCTCTGAGGCAGAAGGTGAACCTTCCAGATTTATAAAATAAACTGTAATGTTACAAAACACCCTTTAGATTTGGTCATTTTAATAAAGAAATACGTTCATTCTCTGGAGTTTTTAATCTGTATATTTGTAGCCTTGAATTTTGATTGTTGTATTTAAATCAACGCAAATTTATAAGATGAAAATAATCCAGTTTTCATTCGTCTCTGAATCAGAAATCAGAGACGGATGAAAAGCTGCCGACGCCACGGCAACAGCCTCAGCCGCTGAGCAGCCAGACAGTGTGTGTGTGTGTGTGTGTGTAATATATGTGTGTGTGTGTGTGTGTAATGTGTGCGCGCAGGCGTCTGTCAAACGAAGCCGTTCGCCGCCACGCATCGGCAAACAGGATGCGAGCTTTGCCCTGGAGGTGTGTGTGTGTGTAAGTCTGTGTTCTGGTGTGTGTGTTTTTTCTAGCGCAGCAAACAAGGAGGAGGGTCGAGCTAAAAAGAGAGAGAGTGTGTGTGTTCTTGTGTGTGTGTGTCTGTCCTCGCTGTCCTGAGGAAATCTCCAGCGCAGCAGCTGTCAAAACGGCACAAGCCACCGCCACACTCACACACACACACACACACACACACACGTGGAGAATATTATTCGTCCTCCATAACCTTCAATCACTCCCTACCTCGTTCGCCCGCCCGCTCTCTCTCTCTCTCATTCACTTTAATCTGCAGTGAATTGAATTACACACACACACACACACACACACACACAGTAACACACACACATCGTCCCTGCAGAGCTTTCCCAGCGAGCTCCAATCAGGACGATAATTGCAACGATTAACAAGAGAGAGAAGAAGAAACACAGGAGGAACAGCAGAAGAAGAACCGATTGTGGTTTCTTATAAAAATGTGTTTGAGACAAAAAAAAGATGAAAGAACGAAATGTCTTGACATTTTAACGTGGACTCGTCTCGTTGTTAACGTTTTAACGCGGACTCGTCTCGTTAACGTTTTAACGTGGACTCGTCTCGTTGTTGGTGTCGTTTTAACGTGGACTCGTCTCGTTGTTGACGTTTTAACGTGGACTCGTCTCGTTGACGTTTTAACTTGGACTCGTCTCATTGACGTTTTAACTTGGACTCGTCTCGTTGTCGACGTTTTAACGTGGACTTGTCTCGTTGTTGTCGACGTTTTAACGTGGACTCGTCTCGTTAACGTTTTAACGTGGACTCGTCTCATTGTTAACGTTTTAACGTGGACTCGTCTCATTGTTAACGTTTTAACGTGCTCATTGTTAACGTTTTAACGTGGACTCGTTTCGTTGTTAACGTTTTAACGTGGACTCGTCTCGTTGTTGGTGTCGTTTTAACGTGGACTTGTCTCGTTGTTGACGTTTTAACTTGGACTCGTCTCGTTAACGTTTTAACGTGGACTCGTCTCGTCGTTAACGTTTTAACGTGGACTCGTCTCGTCGTTAACGTTTTAACGTGGACTCGTCTCGTCGTTAATGTTTTAACTTACATTACAGTCATTCAGCAGACGCTTTTATCCAAAGCGACTTACGATTCAGATTCTATCACCGTAGGCACAACTACGGGAGCAATTTTGGGGTTAAGTGTCTTGCTCAAGGACACATCGACATGCGACTAGCAGAGCCGGAGCCGGGGATTGAACCGCCGACCCTCTGATTGAAAGACGGCCCTGCTATCCACTTAGCCACAGTCGCCGACTTGGACTCGTGTCGTTGTTAACGTTTTAACTTGGACTTTTCTCGTTAACGTTTTAACGTGAACTCATCTCATTGTTAACGTTTTAACGCGGACTCGTCTCATTGTTAACGTTTTAACGTGGACTCGTTTCGTTGTTAACGTTTTAATGTGGACTCGTCTCTTTAACGTGGACTCGTCTCGTTGTTGGTGTCGTTTTAACGTGGACTTGTCTCGTTGACGTTTTAACATGGACTCGTCTCGTCGTTGGTGTCGTTTTAACATGGACTTATCTTGTTGTTGACGTTTTAACGTGGACTCGTCTCGTTAATGTTTTAACGTGGACTCGTCTCGTTAATGTTTTAACTTGGACTCGTCTCGTTAATGTTTTAACTTGGACTCGTTTCGTTAACGTTTTAACGTGGACTCGTCTCGTTGTAGATGTTTTAACGTAGACTCGTTTCGTTAACGTTTTAACGTGGACCCGTCTCGTTGTAGATGTTTTAACGTGGACTCGTTTCATTGTTAACGTTTTAATGTGGACTCGTCTCGTTAACGTTTTAACGTGGACTCGTCTCGTTGTTGGTGTCGTTTTAACGTGGACTTGTCTCGTTGTTGACGTTTTAACGTGGACTCGTGTCGTCGTTGGTGTCGTTTTAACATGGACTTATCTTGTTGTTGACGTTTTAACGTGGACTCGTCTCGTTAATGTTTTAACGTGGACTCGTTTCGTTAACGTTTTAACGTGGACTCGTCTCGTTAATGTTTTAACTTGGACTCGTTTCGTTAACGTTTTAATGTGGACTCGTCTCGTTATAGATGTTTTAACGTGGACCCGTCTCGTTGTAGATGTTTTAACGTGGACTCGTCTCGTTGACGTTTTAACGTGGACTCGTCTCATTGTAGACGTTTTAACGTGGACTCGTCTCCGTCTTGTAGATGTTTTAACGTGGACTCGTCTCCGTCTTGTAGATGGTTTAACGTGGACTCGTCTCCGTCTTGTAGATGGTTTAACGTGGACTCGTCTCCGTCTTGTAGACGTTTTAACTTGGACTCGTCTCCGTCTTGTAGACGTTTTAACGTTGACTCGTCTCGGTGTCGTTTTAACTTGGACTCGTCTCCGTCTTGTAGACGTTTTAACGTGGACTCGTCTCGGTGTCGTTTTAACTTGGACTTGTCTCTGTCTTGTAGACGTTTTAACTTGGACCCGTTTTCATGCTATCAAGCTAAATGGTGAAAAACAAGCGCTCCTCACTAACCTTTCCACTCGTGTCGTCGCTGCTACCTCCCTCGTCTCCCTCCTCCTCCCCCCCCCGTCTCTCCTCCCGTGTGCTTCAGCTTGCAGGGACGCTTGCCCTTCGGCTTGTTGAGGTCGTCGTCATGGCAGCGGAAGGGATGGCGGTCAGGTGGCGAGGATAAGGAGGAAGGAAGAGGAGGTAAGGAAGGGAGGAAACTGGAGACCCTGCGGCTCTCCCTCAGCTTCTGGTGCTTGTCCTGGATGCGGGAGGAGGCGAGGGAGGCGAAGGATGCGGGGGAAGGTTGTCGGGCGAGATGAGTAAGACAGGTGGGCGGGGCCATGTGGAAAACTGTAAGAAAACAAAATAAAGTTTTATTTGCAAGAGCAATGCCATACATACCAGTTATACGTTGAAGCCTTGTGTCGCCATCTTGTTTTTTTATCAACCAGTGAACAGGAAGTGACCATATCTGGACTGAGGAGTGACGTAGAGACGCCGTATACGTCTCTGGTAGAAACCTGTCAATCACTGTGTAGCCCCGCCCTAAAGCATCCCCTGCTTTATGGTCTGTTTGACTCTAAATGGACCATAATGTACTAAATGAACATCATGCTGCATTGAAGAAGACTTGAAACTAGAGATTGAGACCATAAACTCATGTTTACAATGTTTACTGAGGTAATAAATCAAGAGAGAAGTAGTCATTTTCTCATAGACTTCTATACAACCAGAGGAGTCGCCCCCTGGTGGACACTAGAGAGAATGCAGCTTTAACACATGAAGCTTTGACTTCATAAGAGACTCATATGAGACTCAAACTAAACTAAATAGTTTAATGTTCCACAAAGAACTCCAGAAACTCTTAATGCAGCTTCGTCCTTTTTTCAGAAATGTGTGCGTGTGCACATACGTGCACGGCCTTCATCTTAGCCAACAAATGAGCTGCTGTCCGTCCTTCAGCAGGGGAGAGGTTAGATAATAAGAGAGAGAGAGAGAGAGAGAGAGGGGGAACAAAAAGGCTGAGTGGAGCAGCAGGCGGGCGAGTGAGGTAGCAGATGATGGGGGAGGGGAGGAGAAAAGAGAGACACACAGATGTTTAAAACACGACTGGATTCACACGTAGCGGAGGTGTGTGTGTGAAGAGTGACATCATTGTAATCTTTGGATTCCTGGCCATGCCCCCTTCCGCCACTCTAATGCTGTGTTCAAGTGCGACGCCGTTTCTTTTCTTAAATTACCGTGTTTATGAATTCCTTATTTTAAAGCACAATTTTGTCGAGAAATAAATTATCATACTTTTGTCTTATAACCAAAGACGCCAACGTTGGACAGTGTCTACCACACATTTTATTGTTTTTTGCCCAAATAATAACTGAGATAAATTTAGATTAGAGAAACATGAAATATGAATCAGCTGTTACGCTGACGATGTTCTCCTCTCTGTTGATAAATATTCAAACACAATAAACAGAATCATTCAGACTCCAGATGTTTTATTGACATCGGGTAAGTTGATGTATGATGAGTTTGATTATGTCACAGAAAAACGATACATCTTACGTTACCATGGTAACGGGTTTCCTTTCAGTTTTAAATGATAGAAGCAGCCGTTTAAAACAACATGTAGTAATCTATTACTTCACCTCTCGGGTTGTCGTCCCTCCTCACAGGCGCGGGGTCACGCCAGCCTCCATTGACCTCTGACCTCACCCTGCCGGAGGGCAGCCATTGGCCGAGCTCCCCGGGGAGGCGGGGCTTGTTGAGTCGGAGGCCGTTGAGCTCGATGCAGACCTTCAGCCTCCTCACGTCCTCCGGGGTCGAGTCTGTGACGGAGAACAGTTTAACGGGTCTTTAGAAGGAACTCTAGGGGACCCAGTAAAGAACCCTGTGGAACACCAGAGTACCTTTAAATGCCCTAAAATGTGTACAACTGAAACTAAAAGGTCAATAAACCATTATGATTGACAAAAGTATTATGTATCTGTATTAGTATGATAAAGAATTGTTCTGATGATTGATTATTGATTATTTCTATAAGTTCTAAGGGACTCTTACCGCCGGTGAACTTGGTTTTCTTGTTGGGGTTCCCCTTGGTCTCCTCCTCCCTCGTCTCCTCCTCCCTCTCCTCCTCCGCCCTCCCTCTCCTCCTGCTGCTGCTGATGCTGCTCTGGTGGAACGGCTCCAGGCTGAAGAGACTCCTCCGGTTCATTGTCGCCGCGTCGGGACTCGAACCTCCGGGTGCCAGCGTAGTGGTCGCCGTGGAGACGTGTCCCTGGAACAGGCCTCTGGACAGAAACCGCTGTTGTTGTTGTTGTTGTTGTGAGATAAAACTCCTCTCCTCTTTCTTCTTCTCCTCCTGCACATCTCCTCCTCCTCCTTCTTCTCTGCTCTTCTTCTTCTGCTCCTCTGAGCCTACGGGGTGGTCGTCGGCGCGGTGGAACAGCGGCAGGACTGCGAGGAAAACTGCAGAGAGTTTCATGTGTCAATGTGATGGAGGTCTCATTTATTCTCTATACACCAAGTTTTTAATTAAACTAATTATGGATTATTTTCTCCATTTAGCCATTAATTATCTGTTTGATTTGTAAAAATAGTGAAAATAATTGTGAGAAACTATGTCAAAATTACCCAAAGTGACACTTTGTTTTGTCCAAACTTCAACATTATTACTGAAGCATTAACATAATTAACATTACTATTAATACATTAACATTATTAATTATATAATAACATTATGCTTTGCATTAATTAACTTCCATACCTTCCAGCCCTGGTTTCACACTGAGAAACCAAGAGGAAAGGTGTGTGTGTGTGTGTTAGTGTGTGTGTGTGTTAGATTGTGTGTAATGAAGGCAGCGGTTCGTTCGGCTTAAAGTGAGCGAAGTGCATCAAGAGTTCAACTGTGTGAACAAAAAGTGTGTCTTTTAATATCTGTGTGTGTGTGTGCATGTCGTCCTGCAGAGCTCTCTGGGAGTCTTCTTACCTCTCGGTGCCTCGGCGGCGGCTGCAGAGGGATTTCTTCCTCCTCCCTCTTCCTCCCTCCCCTCCTCCTCCTCCTCCCTCCCTCTGTCTCCCCTCTGGCCGTCTGCCAGCTCCGTCTCCTCTGTCCACCCTTCTTCCTCTTCCTCTCTTCCTCCCTCCTTCTCCTTCAGCTCGAGCTCAGAGAAGCGCAGCATCGCCCGCTGAGAGAGGGAAGATAAAAACATCAGAGACGGAAAACATTTACTTTACATTCAAACTTCAATCAACCAATCAGCTCCTCACACAGGTGTGTCAACAGCCTCCCTTTACTGTGCGCTTTACTTCCATCTTAACTCATTATTCACAATTGGGAAAAGGGAAATGTGCCTCCTTTAGGAAATAATACCAAAAGAAGCTTTGCCAGAAAATTGTCCAATAACAGACGTCGCCATCTTGGTTTCTGGACGTCGCCATCTTGGTTTCTGGCCGTCGCCATCTTGGTTTTTGGCCGTCGCCATCTTGGTTTCTGGCCGTCGCCATCTTGGTTTCTGACCGTCGCCATCTTGGTTTCTGACCGTCACCATCTTGGTTTCTGGACGTCGCCATCTTGGATTCTGACCGTCACCATCTTGGTTTCTGACCCTCAACATCTTTGTTTTTTTTGCAATCAGAAGTAACATAAGAGGGTGGAGCTAAGTACATCCGAATACTAAATAGGACATCTTTAGGCGACCGTTCCTGCAGCCCTTGACAGGCTTCACTTTTTTGGAACTGAAGGTTGCCACGTGTGTCCAAAACTTTAGTCTTTGACCAAATATCTGCAACATCTCTGGTTGATATTTTGGGGGTTTGTTCCATTTTTGGTCCACATCAGCATCATAACAGCAGCTGTTTGTGACCCGAAGCTGCTTTAAAGGGAGAAATAAAACTCAGCTCTTCCTGTCTGATGTTTCTTAAACTGAAAAAGACGGACACGAACATCCCAGGGTGTTCAACCAAACCTCGTAAACGTTGGTAACCGGCCCCCAGTGCGCACGCTGACAGGCCAGTATTTCCTCGCTCACCTCACTTTGCCCCGAACCACAAACCCATTTTAAAAATTAATGGCCCGTGAAACGATCTGCAAATTAATCTGACGGCGGCGCACCGAGGCGGCAGCACCCCCCCACCCCCCATCACACCCCCGAGGAAACACGAATGACCGAGCTCAAAGACTTCCAGAGGGAATTAACAGCCTGACAGCTGAGAGAGATGACTCATACACAAACACAGCTGATGTTTTCAATAAGGGGAATAAATATCTGCTGTCTCACCAACAACAACGACGTCTTCCCCTGATCATCTCTGGACATTATATCACAAGACTCCAATATTTAAATACTAAGACGTCCAATTTTCTAGAAACCTGTCTGGATCCATTAACAATGCAAACCACAAGCAAAGCATACAAACTACTGTCGATTCTAAAATGTGACATTTACCCAAGATTGATGTGTTAATACAACAGTGTATTAGTGTCATTGTAGGTAAACAATACAAATAATTACAGAGCTGGGGGGGGGGGGGGGTTTAACATCACAAGAAAAGTAAATCATTTACGATTCTTTAAGATTAAAGTCATACATTTATGAGAAAAAACTCACCAATTTACATTAAAAAAACGTGAATATTCAGAAGATTAAAGCCGTAAATTTACAAGAAAAAAGCTCACAACTTTACGAAAGAAAGACTGCATATTCTCTGAGATAGATGCCACTGAATGCTTGACTCGTTTTGTTTTGGTCCAATTCTCAACACAAAGAGAAGCCGTTTGATGGGAAATGTAGTTCATTATTTAGTTTTTCTTGTTCAAACACAAACCAACTTCTATTAGAGGAGGATCCCATTAAAATAACTACTTTCCGTCCTCCTCCGTTGGTGATGGAGGAGGACGAGGAGGAGGAGGGGAGATTAAATTTGAGTTGAAGGAGGGATCCCGAGGGAACGAGGAGGTGAAGAGAAGGAAGCGGCAAACAGAGAGGCAGAGAAACAAAAATAGAGCAAAACGTTGAGAGAGATTAAAGAAAAACAGGAGAGAAGAAGACAAGATGAATACGTAAAGACAATTCGTTTCCTTTATCTTTGGGAGGAGAAACCAGCAGGATAAAAGTCGCCTGAGGCCACATACATCCGGTGCGTTATCCTAACCCGAACTCAGCACGACCCCAAAACACTCGTGGGCGGAGAAACAAGCCGAGAAAAAAAAAAAAGTAGTGACGGAAGAAGTGAAAGAGAAGGCGAATCTCCTCGTAACACCTCCTTATACCTGAGGATTATTCACTACATCTGCACTACATTTACTGTGATTTGATAGTAATGAGTTACTTTACGAAGATAGGGTCTGGTTCCAGTTTCATTCACGCATTCACGTCACTAATTTGCAGTAAACAACACAATAAACACATAATTTCAGGTGGTATCTCGTTACTTGACATAGTAAATGTAATGATATTACCGACATCCTGTTAGCAACACGTTATATTACTTTATTACGGCTATAAGTAGTATAATTACACTGTCTGATAGCTGCTTTTCATTTAGGATCAAGTTCCCAGTTGGCAAAACACCCGGATTCATCAAACATCTTCAGTATATGGGACAATTCCAATATTTTTTAGTTGAGAAATGACTTCTTAGATTAGAGAACGATCATGTTTAGGGTTCATAAAAAGGGTGAACATGTATTAACCTCCATCAACAACCCACTACTTCCTGCGTTGACACTGAAGTTCGGCGCTGGTTGTGGATTGTAGGGTTTTTAAAAACATCTGATATCATCCTAAACCCTCAGGATACTGGACTACTCTGATACCACCACCAAACTCCTGGAAACCCTCCTCAGAATACAAACATTGTGTTGCACTCCTTCAATCACAACCTTTTTACACCTTCTCCAACTTCCAAGCACCTTCTTCAATCTCCACCAAACAGAATTTGGTCTTGGGAAGCCGGTGAGGGATCATATCCTTTGACTTTAGTGCTGGAAACATCTGCTGAAACTATGTCAAAACACTTGATTCTTACAATCCTGCCCCCCAAAAAACAGGAAAAGCTAAAGATGATGTGAAACTTTTTCTTTTTTCTTTACTCTTTGTCGGACTAAAGACTATAATTCTGAAGGGAACCAAAAGGAACCACTACAATGTTGAGGTCACAGTTTGAATGACCAGAACTAGATTTGCCCGTCTCACCAGATTATCACCGTTTCATCGACAAACGAAGGGATGAAGAAAGAAAAAAGAGAATACATGTAGAGGTGGATCTTACCTGAAGTGCTTTCTGCTCTCTGCTCAGCTTGCTGGAGTCGGCGTAGAGCTCCGTGGTAACGCATTTGATCCGGTCGCCCACGTAGCCGGATGAGTTGGCGATGCGTTTGGTGAGGCCGGACTGTCGGCCCTTGCCGCAGCAAGAGTCCTCATCCTCGTCTTCCAGGGGATCCAAGCCATCCTGGATGTCGTCCTTTTCGTCTCCACAGCTGTCTCTTTTGGGCTCTGCCTCGTCGCACTTTAGGTCTTCGTTAACCAGCGGTTCTTGAATCAAGCCTCCATTGGTAGGATTTCCATGTGAAAGATGCCGACAGGTTGGGCTCCGAGGAAAACTGTTTCCACATGTGAGGACCCTGGGATTGCTATGTGCACAGGTTTGGTTATTTCCAAAAGACTGGCCTATAGAGAGGCTATGTCCACAACTAAAGCGGTTCTTTCCGCATGCAGGAACCCTGATGTTTCCACAAACTGGGCGCACAGGATTGCGGTTTTCGCAATTTGTAAATCTGGAATTGATGTTCCCAGAGTTCGGAGACAAAGGGTTGCATCTTCCATGAGTTGGGCTGCTGAATATTCTGGGTTCACAAGTCGGAGCCCTCGGAGCCAGATTTCTGCAACATGGGCCCAAAAAGCTTCCGTTTACATCTCCACTGCTACATGGGGGCGTTCTTGGGTTGTTGTAAACACACAGTGGGGCCCTGGTATTCATAACCCTGGGATTAAAACTCCTGCATGCTGGGACCTGGGGACTAAAATCTCTACTTGCTGGTCCCTTACTGCTGCAGACTGGACTGTCTGGATGACAGCTGCCCCCATAAGCCGGACTCTTCGGACTGGTGACTGCACACACTGCTCCCATGATGTTGCTGGAATTGTTGTTGTCACAAGGATCCAATGAGTTCCCATCTTTGGAAGGGCTTTGCTGAGGGCTTACATTTTGATTAGCTGAGGACTCTGACTTAACTTCATTGCTAGCGCTCTCAACTCCATTAGTCCGACCACCAATGACACCAGTTATCAAGTCACCACCAGAGGCTCCAGTTTCACATTTTCTAGAAAATTGCTGTGGAGAAGTTCGGGCACAGCGCATCGTCTGCTCCTCTGGGATGTCTGGGAATGGACTAAGTGGCTCCTCCATTTCCGGGATCTCTTCTGGGGTCTCCTCACTGGGAAGAGGAGGTAAAGAAGTCTTGTGATGAGGGAGTTGTGGTTGGGAGGTGTCGGGTAGTAAGTCTTGCCTCTGCTCTCCAGCCTGGCTGTGGGAGGATTTTGGAGGCTCACTTTCTTGGATGTGGTTACCGCCATGCTTAGAGGAATCTTCTCTTATGGTAGATAAGGAGCTGTGCTTATTAGTGTTCAATTCATCATTTTCCTCATCACGCACCAGGTCAATACAAATCACATCCTCTGAAACTCCTCCGGTCCAATCTATGGTGACTCCTACCTCCCTCCTCAGCAAAAGCCTCGTAGAAGTGAGGCTTTTGCCTGAAGCCTTTATGGTTTGGTTTGTGGACTTGTCTCTCTCAATGTCACTCTTTTGGGAGCAATCAGCATCCGGCTTTTCCTGGTTCCTGTACGGTTCTACGTTCCAGGTTTTGTCCTGGTTCTCAATTTGGTCAAGACCTGCGTGGGAGGAAACAGGTGGAGGGGCCATCCCTCGGGAATTCTGGTATGTCATGAAGTCACCCTGGTTTGGATGTACCCCATATGGAAGTCCATGTTTTGGTGCAATGCAAGCTGGGTAAAAGCTGCTGTTGCTAAGCAAAGCTGGATGGGTATAGACGGGCCCTTTGCCTGGTATGGCCATGCGTTGCAAGGACATATTCTCAGCAACCGAGTATGGGATGTAGCGGTTAGTGTAACCTAAACCAGGAGGGAGGTAGGAGTCACCATAGATTGGACCGGAGGAGTTTCCATTTCCCACACGAGATTGCTGTTGTTGTTGAGGATGAGGTTGGCTCTCTGGAGCTTCTGGCTTAGCAGGAGTTGCAGTATGTTTCCCAGTCTCTCCTTTCCACTTTGGATTCTCCAAATCACTAGCAGGGACTCGTGGCCATTCCATTTTGGCCTTTAGGGAGGGAGATGATGCAGACGGTCGTCCCGCTGAGGCAGGGCTGGGGATACTGGTGACCTCAACTGTCTTGGAGCCAGGTGAGTTTTGAGAACTATTGTCTACACTCTTGTTTTTCATAATTTGGGAGCCTCTGTTGTGCTGTGCAGAGCTGACAGCTGGGGAAGGACCAGGAACAACCCAAGGGGAGGGCACAGTGCTGATAACTTCAGGACGATCTGGAGTCTTTGCTGACGTGGTAACGGGTGGGTTCTGGTAATGAGATGGTGGCAAATACCCTAACTTGGCCAGAGCATCTAATTTAGATGGGAATCCATTTGAGAATTCTTCCAACTCTTTGGCAGACAGATTCAACGCTTTGTCCCTGGGGGTTTTGGCAGACTTTTGAGGTACAGCTTTGTCCAGTGATGTCTTTGCAGGTGAAATCTCTGCAGTACTGCGGTCTGAGCTGGAATCTTTGGTTTTGTTGCTGCCTGAAGTGGCCATGTAAAAGGGGTGAGACACTGATAGTGAGGTTGAGGATGAGGAGGTCCTTCTGTAAAGGGACTTCTGGAGGTCTGTAGTGGTGTTGTTGAGGGTTTGGGGAACTGAGCGTGGGGGATGGGTAACTGGGGGTGACTCTAAGGCAGCAGTGTTAGCTGAACTGCTAACAGGGCCACCACTACTTCCACCACTGCTGCTGCTGCTGCTCATCGTGTTCTTGGTGGAAGTAGGTTGACTGGACTTTGCGCCACTGCTACTGCTGCCATGTTGTCGCTCCGTATGATGAACAGCTTGAGGCTCTTGGTGGATCTGTGGACTGGTGCTGAAGGCAGAGGGTTCCTGATGCACCTGAGGACCGAGGCCTTGTAAGGCCTTGTCCTGGCAGTGGGGCAGCGGTGACAGGACGGCAGGAGACGGAGTTGCAGTAGGGATCCTGATCAGAGGGCCCAGCGGGGAGGAGATATGGGCTGGGCCATAATGAGGCAGGTAGAAAAGTCTGTCCTCCCCAGGTGTGCTGCTTCCTGCCCCAGCAGCACATAGAGATTGGTATGCCAGCTGCTGGTGGAGGAAGGGCAATGGCTGGGACAGGAAGGAGGCCTTGTACGCCATGTCCAGGAAGGGGTACATTGTTACATCAGCATAAGGGCTGACCCAGGGCAACCTCAGGAAGCCGCCAGCACCGTTCAGACCCAGTTCTGACTGCTTGTCGTTGGATAAGACTCGGCGGTCCAGCCTCAGACCGTCTCCTCCTGCACCAGGAACAACCAGGGGTTTCTGCAACCCTGGTTGTGGGCTCTTATAAAGTCCAACATATCCATTCGCAGAGCCATCCAACAGGGTCACACCTGGTTTGTAGAGGAGGTCATAGCCAAGCGGGAGAGAAACGCCAGCCTCCTGGGGCTTTTCGGCAGAGAGAGGATGAATGCCGGGATGGAAGATTCCTGCGTGGGGGCGGTAGTTTTCTCCCACCAGAGCGTTGCGGTCGATGCTGAGGGCAGCTAGCGGGTTCATCCTGTAAGATGCGCTGGCATCCACCTGCAACATGGAGAGGAGAGTCGAAATAAGAAACCAAACTGGAGGATAACGGTATTCCCAAGTAGGATACACTTCCATGTTCATTACAGCAGAAACTGCTTTCTGATTTAAAGTAGTTAAAACATTTTGAATACTTTGCATTCATTTACACCAAAAGTATTGACGTTTGCTCGATCAACAAGCACATTTTCTTCATTATATTGAAGGATTTCTTCCTCTTTGACAGGAAAAAGGACTAAGTGTTAGACACTGTCTCTGCCGTGTGGATTTAGTTCAGTAAAATCTCTGAAATAAACCGTTGAGTGTTACATGGCCTTTCACGGACAAACAGGAATGAAAATGATCTCCAATACAGGACGTGATTTCATATTTCCTTTCATGGAGAAAAATAAGAGAAGCCTTTTCTTTTCTTTTTTTTTGTATTCCTGGATGACATATGACGCTGCGAGCTACTCTTTCACTCTCCCTCGACAGATCTAGGAAATAAAAGAGAGAAAAGAGGGGAGGCGTGAGATAAACAAAGAGAGGGCGAGAGACAAAGGGAAAGCACAGCAGTAAGAGAGAGGGAGACTCTGGGAGAGCAATACTGAAGGGAAAAAAAGAACAGCCTAATTGAATTTCCTGTCACACGGCGTCGTGAACCATCTCTGATTGGCTATCAGCCGCAGGGCCATTAGGAAATTATCCAGCTGGGTGGCCGCCTGAGATGTGGAGCGAGCAGAAAGATCCTTCACTTGCTCGGCTTTACAGGGTACCAAAAAAAGAAAAGAAAACGAAATGTGGCTGAAGGAAAATTAAAGTTGGATTTTTGGGAATTAATGGAAAAGCAGTGAATAGCAGTTTTTTTTTGTTTTTTTTCAATAATGTTTTCTACAATTACTTTTTAAAAAGAGAAAACAAAATAACTGTCTGTAACTGTTACGTCTCGTGGCGCTACGTTTCGTGGCGTTGAGTTACGTCTCGTGGCGCTACGTTTCGTTGAGTTGTGTTGAGTTACGTTTCGTGGCGCTACATTTCGTGGAGTTACATTTCGTGGAGCTGCGTTACGTTTTGTGGCTCAGTTCCAAACTATTTTTGGACTTGTGGGTATTTTGGATGGTGCCCGAGCTACAACCTCAAACACTGTAACTTGTACGAGGAAACACTAGACTTGAAGTTGACCGTTGACCTCACCATGCTGTGAGCCCGCGGGGTTCTGCTTCAGACCGGACCGTCTGCCATGAGAACGCTGTTCACTCCGCCATGTCTGAAGATGAACTGAAAAACCATATGAGACGAAGATTTTATTAAATCGCACTGAAACACTAACGTCTCACTCTGTAAAAGAAATAAAGGACATTTTAAAATAGATTTCTTTAAACTGAAATATGGTGGTGTGACACTTTACATTTCAAACTCTGTTTCAGAGCATCTCGTTAAAGGTTTAGTACTCAATAATTAAAAACTAAAAGATGATGATTTTCTCGCCATTTAACCACTTTATAATAACTACACACTATGAAGCATTAGTTAAGTATGAGTAAACACTTAAAACACTTTACTAACGAGTAGTAGCTACCTTAATAAATCATGAATTAATCATGAATTGCAGTATTAATATGCGTTTATAAAGCATATATTAACATAGTCCCTAACCATTATATATATAAATGCATGAATAATGTACATCTAAATAAGTTATTCATCATTTACTAACACTTTATAAACTATCTTATTAATCATCTACAACTCCTTAATAATTGGTTTGTAAAATATATAATACTTCATTTACAAATGGGGAATCCATCATTTATAAAGTATGAAAACACAATCATGAAACATAATAGATGAGCTTATTAATCAAGAAATGTTATATAACTGTTGTTATGAACTGCATACTAATGAATTATTAATGTAGGAACAATGCTTTATAAATGATGAATTAAGTGTTCACTCAAACTTAACTAATGCTTCATAGTGTGTAGTTATTATAAAGTGTTACCACAACGGTTTTAGTGGAGAGAAGATATGATGGAAAATAGAAATTTATTTTAAAGCTCTTAGTTTGAAACGCTGGTTTGGTGTTTTCACATTCATGTCTGTGGACGTTTGGTTTTATATATCAAGAAATAAATTTTACGAAAATGAATTAAAATGGTTTCAATTTACACAAATATTGTGAGTAAAAACAACAAAGAAGGAAAAACTGTTTCTCAATGTTAAAATTGGAAAGAAAGTGGTGTGTGGCTTGCAATAATTTCAGCTATATAAACACACACACACACACACACAGTGATGTTGCAAGGCTCGACGTGTTTTATCACCCAGCCGGAGGACTGATAACGCACGTCGCCTCGTTTCCCGAGGAAGGAATAATCCAGCAGACACACACACACACAGACACACACACACCACACAGAGTGATTGATGGCTGTCAGGGAGCTGGGATTTCAATAACGGCTCTTATCGCCAGACTATTTGAAGGACAGGTGTGTGTGTGGTGTGTGGCCATGATCATCCATCAAACCACACACACACACACACACACACACACACAGCTGGATCGGCTTGCTGGGAAATTTATTAGGTTTCCATCAGCGGTGGAATGTAACCAAAGTACACATTTGAGGTACTTTTATCTCAGTATACTTGACTATTTCTACTTCACAACATTCATCCGACAGCTTTAGTTTGTTTG
>NW_022280217.1:226638-234138 GCF_004355925.1 Anarrhichthys ocellatus | reverse complement strand
AACACAACAGACAAAGGTTTTGCTCAAGCTGAATCTGCAATTGGGCGACTGCTACCATCATAACTCCATCTGATCATCCACAAAATGACTCAAATATCAAAACATGATCAATACTAGAGCAGCACCGAAAGTAACAACCCAGTCATTACTTGAACCTGAACAACGTCCTGTTCATCTTCAAAAGAAGTTGGTTTTCAAAATTGCGAGAATTCCGTCTCGCTCTTCTTGATAAAAGAGGAACATTTGTTTCTTAGTTGCCTAAACACGAGCCAGTCAGTGGCAGAACCTGTTGTTCTTGCCTCATGAATACTGTGTGTAGATCAGAGGAGAACCAGGGATCGTCACCTCCCTGTACTCTGTACCTCCTGAGAGGAGAACCAGGGATCGTCACCTCCCTGTACTCTGTACCTCCTGAGAGGAGAACCAGGGATCGTCACCTCCCTGTACTCTGTACCTCCTGAGAGGAGAACCAGGGATCGTCACATCCCTGTACTCTGTACCTCCTGAGAGGAGAACCAGGGATCGTCACCTCTCTGGTGATGATCAGCTCTATCCTCCTCCAGTTAAAGTTAAACTAATCATGATGAAACCCTTGTTCATTCAAATGTTTAAGATTCCTCTTATAAATGATACGTGGTTTTAATTTAGGGACCTTCGTGTTCCTGTTTACAACACAATGATCACTGAGGTCATTACAGAAAACATCAACAGCTGAGAAGTTATGAGGAACATCAGTTAAAATCAAGTCAGTTAATGTGGACTTCTCAGAGCACTTGAGATGTGGACGAGTGGGTGAGTTCATTAACTGGGTCAGACTGATAGAATCACAAGAAGATCTAAAATCATGAGACACAGGCTGAAGCCCATCCCAAATAAGATCTGCTGCTAGAACGACCTCTCATGATGTAGTGAGGATAGAAGGTGCATCAGTGACTGGAACGCCTCGTCTGAAGCGTATGGAGGCCTAGAACACCCAACAACGCTCACACAAAGGTCACACAAAGGTCACACAAAGGTCATGCAACGCTCACACAAAGGCCCTGAGAAAGTTCAACATCCACTGACAGAAGTTCTAAATGCTTGCAAATCATTTAGTCCCATTACAATTTAATTAATCACGAGTCAGATCATAATTAAAGGGTTCATGATGGATTGTATTGTTCTACATTGTGTGCTGGAGACTCTTCTTCTCTATTAAAACACTTAAATCCACTTTTAATGAAGATTTAACGGCTTGTTTCTCTTAAAGTGAACCAGTTCTAGTGATCCATTAAAGCTTCAATGAGACATGTGACCAGGTCACATGATCAGAGTCAGCCAACCAGCCTGAGGATTAAAACTCACATTTTAAAATGTCTCTTCTTCGTTGGTGTCGTCCTCGGAAATTCGTAAACGTGCAGACCCAGAACACGCTGGAGAGATTACATCTCCCAGCTGGCCTGGGAAGGCCTCGGGATCCCCCAGAATGAGCTGGAACATGTTGCCGGTGAGAGGGAGGTCTGGATCGGCCTGCTTGACCTGCTGCCACCGCGACCCGACCCCGGATAAGCGGTGGAAAATGGATGGATGGATGGACGTCCTGAAACCTGAAACGTGCAGAAACAGAGTGGACTGAGACATTAACAAGATATCGTGTGTTTCTGTGAAGAGCTCAGCTGGCAGAGAAGCTGATCCACCATCTTGAAGGTTGTAGGTTCAAATCCCACTGGTTACGCTGGTCTGTTTCCTGTTGTGAAATGATCCCAAGCAATAAATACGTTACATTGTGAAATGTCTCTTATTGTGAAAAGCTTATTGGTTCGGGTCATTTTACAAGAAACATATATCTATAGATATAGATATATGTTTATACATGTAGAGGGAGAGAACTCTTCTCTGATGAAGGAGAAGTTTCTTTATCTCTGATCACAGCTGGTCCAGAGGAGAAGGACTCAGACCATCCACGAGGAGCCGTGGGTTCGATCCCCGCCTGAGGTACGTCACACTGAGTGTGTGTGTCGGTTCCGTTCTATAAAACAAACAACAACAACTCAAAAACTTCAAACGTTGCGTTCATCAAAAACAAACTCCGTTCAAACCAAATCCGTCTGTAGCGAATTTCCAACGAGGGCGACAGTAACGAAGAAGAGACATTTCAAAATGTGAGTTTTAATCCTCAGGCTGGTCAGCTGACTCTGGAGCTGATCATGTGACCTGGTCTCATGTCTCACAGTAAAGGCTCTAAAGACCTGAAAGAAGAACCAATCAGAAATCCTCTCACAGGTAAACTCACCTGTCAGGTGGTTTCTTCTTCTTCTTCTTCTTCTTCTTCTTCTTCTTCTTCTTCTTCTTCTTCTTCTTCTTCTTCTTCTTCTTCTTCGAACTAAACACACATGTTCTTAAATATTGTTTAATTATTATTAGAATAGATTTAATTGGACAGTACACATTAA
This sequence comes from Anarrhichthys ocellatus, assembly GCF_004355925.1. Lineage (NCBI taxonomy): Eukaryota > Metazoa > Chordata > Actinopteri > Perciformes > Anarhichadidae > Anarrhichthys > Anarrhichthys ocellatus. Next base: position 231,706 of record NW_022280217.1, on the reverse strand, counting down.
AAACAGACCTACATGAAGTCTGACACACACAGACACACACACTAACACACACATGCACACACTCTCTCACACACACACAAACACTAACACACAGAGACACAAACACTAACACACGCACACAAACACTAACACACACACAGACACACACACACACAAACACACGCACACACACTAACACACGCAGACACACACACACACTAACACACGCACAAACACTAACACACACACACACACAAACAAACACTAACACACACAGACACACACACGCACACACTCTCTGACACACACACACACAGACACACACACAGACAGGAAGTATCAGGTGTGTGAGAACCTTTATTTTCTCAGGATCAAACAGGAAGTAAACAGTAAAATAATCAGGTGCAGCGCATTGTCTCCACTTCCTGTCTGGGAAACGAGCACTTCCTGTTTGAGCAGCTGGAGGGTTAGACCTGATCCCAGACCAGAAAACAAATATTAAAACCCTGGTTCTCATTTTGGTCCTGGTCTTAATCTTGGTCCTGGTCTCCTCCTCACACATGTATAATTGATGGAGGTCTTCTCTGACCCCTGACTGACAACAGGAAGTTTAAACTGTATACAGGGAGTCCTGATCCAGGTCTATAAACCGCTTTAGACCCTGAAGACCCCTTTAGACCCTGTAGACCTATTCAGACCCTGTAGATCAGGGGTGCCCAATACGTGGATCGCGGAGGTAGTGCGGGTAGATCGCATGCCATTCAAAAAAAATGAGATGTCCGCATGGCATTTGCCACTTGATTTTCTAACACACGGGTCACCATGTATGCGCGGTCAACCGCGCGAGCTACCGCAAAACTCCGGCGAGCTAATTAGTTAGCCTTCCAATTTATTTCTACTGAAGAAGCTAAAGCGCCATGATTTGGGAAACGTCCAAAACCTCGCGTGAGAGCTGGAGACTCAACGGAAGGCGTGCGCGTAACTTGACAGTGCGCGCTACACAGAGCAGATTGACAAGTGTCTGTCAGAGTTTGACAAACGCTTTCGAGACGTTGCTTTACTCGAGCCAGGTGCTACACTTATGTGCTGCACATTTCGGGAAGATATTGAGGTTGATTCACTCGCATCAAAAATTGCCACGCTGTTTCACCTGAACTCGTCTGGAGTGGAGGATGAGATTCTGACACTGCAAGCTGACATTCAGCTGAAGTCCAGGGCTCATGGACAGTTTTCTCACAGAGCAAAAGTACCCAAACATGAGGACATGTGATCCCTTCTTGACTGCATTATTCAGCTCTTTATTTATGCGAGTCAGCCTTTTCCCACATGAAGAACATTCAGTCCAAACACCGTTCCACCAGGACTGCTGATCATTTGAAGTCTGCTTGAGGCGGGCTACCAGCAGCTACTGTCCGGACGATGCAACTCTGGCCAATCAGAGTAAGGTAATGACCAAACATGTTTTCATGTAGCTAGATCATTTTGACTTGGTCATTTTAAAAGTAGCTCGCAAGCCGAAAAAGTGTGGGCACCCCTGCTGTAGACCCCTTTAGACCCTGTAGACCTCTTCAGACCCTAGACGTCACACATATGTGACGCTATTTTTTGCGGGTTCAATAGAAACCCGCAGTTCTTTCTCACGTGCTTCACTTGTTTTGTCCCGCAGCTGAAAACCGCAATAAATCACCTCGAGCCTCTGTGGGCGTTTCTTCTTCTTCTTCTTCTTCTTATTTAAATACAGAGAGAGAAGAAGAGAGAAGGGGGTCTTCAGGGAGCCAGCCGCATCGGTCCGTCTCGCACTTGCCTCGCGCTATCAGCCGGAGACACCGTTAAACCCGCACCGGGACCCGGACTTCACCGAGAGGACCTGCACTCCCCCGTTAGACCCGTAAGTGTTGTCAACTCGTTAAATCGTGAATAAAGTGAACGTAGTCTGGTTCCATCGCTCACGTGACAGCAGGTACAGCCGGCTCGTGCCGCTTCTCACCGGACTGAAACGAGTCATTCTAACGTTTACACAGACCTCACGTCTTACGCACGTGTTATTAACATGATTCAGAGTTATGAGTCATCATGCATGTCCTCTGGTGTATTCGGCACGCGAGTCTTCACCGAACACCTGTTCATCTCAGTCAAATCTCACATTTAAATACAGTAACATGTGAGCCGAATCAAAGCGCTCGTTCTTTAAAAGTCGTAATAAATGTGTAATAAGCGGTTTAGAACATAAAAACCTTAATCTGCAGATTTTAACACTGAGTTTGAATGTTTTCATTAATTCTCACTGAATCTTAAAATGAAACAAATTGACTTAAATCATCTTTTCATACACAACGGGGTCAGAGATATGAGCTGAACTGTAGAGTTTGTTGTTTATTACATTCCTCCGTTTTAACTTGTTCACGTTTCTCGATGAGCTCAGAATCCTTAAATCGCCTGCGCTCGTTCCGTGCTTTATGGCCCGTTAAGAGCACTTCTTCTGTGGTTTATGGTGGTTTGATGGTGCGTTCAGGAGCCTCTGAATGAACCTCCCAGCTGCTGCTTCTTCTCAGAGCTCATTAACATAAACAGAGTAAACTAGAGTCTGAAGTTAAACATTTTATGTTATGAATATCTTTTTGTTCTTAACGTTTATTACAGATATTTATCTTTGACAGAAAGATTTTATTTTGAAGGTTGTGAGCCGCACATTTAAATAAAATAATACTTTAACGATGTTTATTTTTATGTTTTTCCTGATGAATGTTAGTGGTTTTATTGATTCATTATTCTGTCATTAAATATTATAAATATTATTATTATTATTTTCTGTCAACTAAATCAAAAAAAGCTCCTTTTTTCAGATCATTTTACTTCCTCGGAGTGAACTTCAATTGAACTGAATTCTTACTATTGATCACACACACACACACACACACACACACACACACAGAAGTCATTGTTTCCTGTCAGTTTCAAAGTGTTTCAGTTTATTAATGACGTCTGGATCGTTTCACCCCTGACCTCCAGACATCCGTCCATCTGTCTCTCTGTGTGTGTGTGTGTGTGTGTGTGTGTGTGTGTGTGTGTGGTCACTTTAATCAATAATCAACAGACGGTCTGTGAAGAAGAAGAAGAAGTCACTAACGGTTGTCTTCTTCTTCTAGTTTTCCAGGTTGTGACATCATCATGAGTCTGAGTGCCAGTGACATCGGCGAGCTCATGGAGCTATGGGAGGAGCTTAACCTGACGGGCGACGCCCACAACCTGTCCCACGTGGAGACGCTGGTGTGTTCGGGCACCGTCGGCCACGCCGCCTTCCTCCACGTCCTCTCCGTCCTCTACGTCTTCATCTTCCTGGTGGGGCTCGCCGCCAATGCCCCGGTGGTCTGGGTCAACCTACGGTCCGGCGGGAACCGCTACGAAACGCACCTGTACGTCCTGAACCTGGCGGTGGCCGACCTGTGCGTCGTGGCCACGCTGCCGGTGTGGGTGACCTCGCTGCTGCAGGGTGGCCGCTGGCCGTTCGGAGACGCCGCCTGCAAACTCACCCACCTGGTCTTCAGCGTCAACCTCTTCAGCAGCATCTTCTTCCTCGCCTGCATGAGCGCGGACCGCTATCTGTCCGTGGCGCGGTTCGCCAATGCCCCCGACGGCCGCAGGAGGAAGGTGGCGCGCCGGCTGATCTGCGTCCTGGTGTGGCTGCTGGCTCTGGCAGCCTCCGTCCCCGACACCTACTTCCTGCAGGCGGTGAAGTCGTCGCACCACGACGGCGCCGTGTGCCGGCCGGTGTACCCGGCGGACCGCCCCAGGGAATGGATGGTGGGCGTCCAGCTGAGCTTCACCGTGCTCGGCTTCGCCATCCCGTTCCCCGTCATCTCCGTCTTCTATCTCCTCCTGGCGGCGGCGATCCCCCCCAGCGCAGATCAGGAGCGCCGCATCAGTCGGCGGATCGTCCTCACCTACATCGCGGTCTTCCTGGTGTGCTGGCTACCGTTCCACGCCGTCCTCCTGCTGGACACGCTGTCGCTGCTCAACGTGCTGCCCTTCAGCTGCCGGCTGGAGAACTTCCTGGACGTGGCGCTGCACCTGACGCAGTGTTTCTCGCTGGTCCACTGCTGCATCAACCCGGTCCTGTACAACGTCCTGAACAGGAACTACCGCTACGACCTCATGAAGGCCTTCATCTTTAAGTACTCCACCAGGACGGGGCTCGCCCGGCTCATCGACGGCTCACACGCCTCAGAGACGGACTACTCGGTGGTGAACTCTTCTTAAGGAACCACCCATTGCGTGAGCCGGTGGTTCCTCCCAAGAACCTCCTCAAGGAACCACCACTGGACTCGCATCCCTCAGGGACTCAGCTGGTGAACTCTGGAACACTACTTAGTACTTAGACCAGGTGGACCACATCAGCTGCTGGTCCTTGATGGTCCAACACCTTGATGGTGTGGGTCGTGGTGGTGGACAAGACTCTCCTGATGTCAAAGCTTCCCGGGACTTGGGAGTACTTTTTAAAAACCTGGGAACTCTGTTTTGGGGATATCGTAGTATTTACTTCACTTCATGTATCCAGCAAAAGTTACTTCAACATTGAGTAACACTATCCAGTAAAGACATCATAGTATTAGTATTAGCACATTAACTCTGAGCTTGAAACCTGATCTGTATCTACTCCAGAGGAAACCACAGAAGAACTCCTTTGTTCTATCAAACCTGTAAATATGAAGTATTTTATATTCTGTGAATATATTTATTTTACTGATTTAGTTTCATGTTTATCTAAAAGTTTATGTTTTTATTAAAGTTTAATATTTAGTGTTACATTTTTAAACAACGTTATGAAGAAGTTTATTTATTTTGTTTAAATGTTTTTATATTTGGTGAAATTCATATTTTCTCTGAACTTTATTATGTATTAAAATAACTGAATACACAAGAAATGATTGTTTGTTTCTTATTTTCAGTCTCAGGTTGTTTAGATGTGATTTTTGTGTTTAATCTCGTCTCAGTAACGTGTACATGAACGCGTACATGTACATGATCATGTACATGAACGCGTACATGTACATGATCATGTACATGATCATGTACATGATCATGTACATGA
>NW_022280217.1:213976-221638 GCF_004355925.1 Anarrhichthys ocellatus | reverse complement strand
GCTCTGATGTTGTGGAACACGTTGGTCAGATGTTGTGGAACACGTTGCTCTGATGTTGTGGAAGAAGTTGCTCTGATGTTGTGGAGCACGTTGCTCTGATGTTGTGGAACACGTTGCTCTGATGTTGTGGAACAAGTTGCTCTGATGTTGTTGATCCCTTCGCTGAAATGTTTTTGGAACACGTTTCGATGTTTATGCTTCCATGCAGCTGTTTGTTGCTCAACCTGTTGGTCTCCACTGTCCACATGACTGTTTGCTCACCTACTGCTGATGTTGTGTAACACAAACAGGAACATTTAGGGTCAAAGGTCAGACAGTCTGGACTCGTATAAAGTTGCTCCTAGATGTTATCTTAACATTGTCTGTTTGCATTTAAAGGGAAATGTTTCTATATAAATATAAATAAACATGAATTGTAGACACAACAAGTGACGTAAACAGACTCATGTTGTTGGATGACTCTGCAGTCTGTGGGGGGGGGGCGGGGGGGGTCCAGTCCTCAGTAAGGCATGCTGGGAGTCTATTTCAGAACCGGTGTGACAAACAGCCGGTGGGGGGGTGGTGTTAGGTCCGGCCCCTCGAGGATATAAAGGCTGAGGGGCTTCTGACGCCGGCAGATAGAAATAAACCCCAGAGAAGAAGAGACCCAGAGACCCTCCAGGACCAGAAGAAGAAGAAGACGATGGACATCCAGACGAGTCAGGTGGTTCACGGTCTCGGCCCCATGGAGAGTCTGGAGAAACAGCTCAGCTGCCCCATCTGCCTCGAAATGTTCACCAAACCCGTGGTCATCCTCCCCTGCCAGCACAACCTGTGCCGAGGTTGCGCCAACGACCTCTACGACTCCAAGAACCCCTACCACTACTCCGGGGGCACCTTCCGCTGCCCCACCTGCCGCTTCGAGGTGATCCTGGACCGGCACGGCGTGTACGGGCTGCAGAGGAACCTGCTGGTGGAGAACATCATCGACATGTACAAGCAGCAGCAGGAGAGCAAAGGGGGCGACGGCGGCGGCGAGGACCCGCCGCTGAAGGACAAGGACGCCAAGGAGCCGATGTGCAAAGACCACGAGGACGAACGCATCAACATCTACTGCGTCAGCTGCCAGACGCCCACCTGCTCCATGTGCAAGGTGTTTGGGCAGCACAAGGACTGCGAGGTGTTGCCGCTGCACGGCGTGTACCAGAGCCAGAAGAATGAGCTGCGCGCCACCGTGGAGCAGCTCGTCGCCGGGAACGGCCGCGTACAGGTCGCGGTGACGCAGACGGACGACGCCTGCGAGCGCGTCCGGGAGAATGGCGAGCTGCAGAGGAGGCGGCTCAGCGAGAGCTTCGACCTGCTGTTCGCCATCCTGGAGGAGCGCAAAGGCCAGCTCCTGGAGCGGGTCGCCGAGGAGGAGCAGAGCAAAGTGTCCTCGTTGAGGAGCTTGGCGGAGCGGTACAAGCAGCAGCTGCAGCTCGGCGACCAGCTGAAGGAGAAGCTGGACCAGAACATGAAGTCCGGCAGCGCCGCCGAGTTCCTGCTCGCCGCCAAGCAGCTGCAGGAGGAGGCCCGGCAGGCTGCCGTGGGGGGGGGCCCAGCTGCAGGGGCCCGAGCCGGGCTACGAGAACATGGAGCACCTGAGCGTGGACACCAAGGAGGCGGAGGTGGTGCTAGCTAGGATGGACTTCAGAAAGGGGGGCGACGAAGACCAGTAAGGAACAAAGACTGGACTGTAGACCAGGAAGTAAAAAAACAGAGGTGCTGCTGCTTTTATCAGAAACTTCAGGTTCTTGAGGAGTCGTGCAATCGTTCGGGAACGTTTTTGTACTTGACTTTTTATACTTTTCTATTTTTTTCTCGCACTCGTCATTCAAGTCTAGACAAAGTCTAGATTATTTATTGTGTTCGTCTCTTTGTAAAAACTGAAAACTTGAACTCTGAAGTTGATTTCAGATTCTGCTGTAACGTTGAAATGTCTGTTTGTGTGAATAAAGGTTTAATTCGATTGTGAGCTTTGTCCTTGTCCTTTCTCAGGGACTCTCCCAGCCTGAGAGGAGAGTCCGTATTTAGCGGTGCACATGTTTTTCCTATATTTACCGGGGTCAGTGAACGCCTCCCGGCCTTACTTAGCCGTCTGTTGGTGTAAATGGAGGCTAGAGGACGGGAATAGTTCAAGAGGGGGTTTTTGTATATGGGGGTGGGGTAGGGGGTTCATGTTTCTGAGGGTGACCCAGCTGCACTGAGGCATGCTGGGAAACAGACTGAAGCTGTCATCGGGTCTGTCTGTCGACGTGAGGAGGACAAGGAGGTCGACCTGGAGCTGTTTCTGATCCGTGTATGAGGTGTGAACAGTGCCACAGATAAGACCATGAAACCATGAAGACATCAGTGTTGTTATTTCATCTCACTTAATAATAATCAGTTACTTTAAAAAAGACATTTCTGCACAAAACTACCAGTTTTTAATTGTAATTTTCTTTTATTCTATATTCATTTAGTATTTTATAGAATTTAAAAATCGACGTGACAATGAACCAGTTTCTGCCTCCTGTTTTATTCTGTTTAGTATTTTATGAACATGATGAATTATAAACCCGACCGACCGCCGAGTCGCCTTCTGAGAGACGTTTATCTGAAAGGTTTGAAGTTGACGAAGACGTTAACGTGTCTCTGAGAACTTAAAGTGGACCAGAACCAGATCCAGGCTTTAAATAGACGGAGGTCTGGGACCTCAGCAACAGCTGACTGCAGGCAGCTACTTCATATTCACATTTCATTCATATTTATTTATTCAATTTATATTCATGGATTACATTTATGTTTACATGTATTTATATATTTGTAAATAATTTATATTTATGTATTTAATTTGAATTCATATATTTGTATTTATATATATATATATTTGTATTTCCTATATATTTATATAATTAATTTATATTAAATGATTAATTTACATCTATGTATTTATTTTTCTATATTCAATTTCTATATTTTATTCATATTTATTTAATTTGAATTCATATATTTAATTCCAATTACATTATACATGATAATATTTATATTTAATTTATATACTGTATGTATGTATATTTATACAGATGGTACGCAGGACAAACTAGAAGTTATGTGATTTAGTTTGTAATAATAATATTTATTATATAAGTAGTATATGTAGACATGAAGACATGTAGACAACTCTTCATCAGATGGAATAAAAGTCTAAAATAGAAACTATGAGAAAAGCAGCTGCTCATGAAAAGTGGGTCACCGTTATATTTATGTATTTATATATTTATATATATATATATATATGTATGTATATGTATATGTCATGTATATATAAATACTCTACTGTTTGTAACACGAGACGCTGAAGGATCCAAAACACAAACACGTGCTGAGAGAATCAGCCTGCGTGTGTTCTACAGGTAGAAGTACTTCAGAGTATCACAAGTACTCACTGAGTAGAATGTCTCCTTTAGTATATAACACTGTATTATTCTCATCACTGACTACTGTTATTGTTCATCATTAGTACTGAAGTAAAAGTACTAGTACTACACTGTGAAAGTACTCCTCTACCAGTGACAGTACTACACTACTACCTCACTGAAGTAGAAGTACTGGTACTACACTGTGAAAGTACTCCTCTACCAGTGACAGTACTACACTACTACCTCACTGAAGTAAAAGTACGAGTACTACACTGTGAAAGTACTTCACTACCAGTGACAGTACTACACTACTACCTCACTGAAGTAGAAGTACTGGTACTACACTGTGAAAGTACTCCTCTACCAGTGACAGTACTACACTACTACCTCACTGAAGTAAAAGTACTAATACTACACTGTGAAATACTTCACTACCAGTGACAGTACTACACTACTACCACACCGTGAAACCAGTCACGTGGCGCCATCTGCTGGAACAAAAGTAAACTTTATACTGTACTACATCTCAGAGGTACATGTACTTTATACTGTACTACATCTCAAAGGGACATATTGTACTTTATACTGTACTCCATCTCAAAGGGACATATTGTACTTTATACTGTACTACATCTCAGAGGTACATGTTGTACTTTATACTGTACTACATCTCAAAGGGACATGTTGTACTTTATACTGTACTACATCTCAAAGGGACATATTGTACTTTATACTGTACTACATCTCAGAGGTACATGTTGTACTTTATACTATACTACACCTCAGAGGTACATCCATCCATCCATCCATTTTCCTCCGCTTATCCGGGGTCAGGTCACGGTGGCAGCAGGTCAAGCAGGCCGACCCAGACCTCCCTCTCACCGGCAACATGTTCCAGCTCATTCTGGGGGATCCCGAGGCGTTCCCAGGCCAGCTGGGAGATGTAATCCCTCCAGCGTGTTCTGGGTCTTCCCCGGGGTCTCTTCCCAGTTGGACGTGCCTGGAAAACCTCCAGTGGGAGGCGTCCAGGAGGCATCCTAATTAGATGCCCGAACCACCTCAGCTGACTCCTTTCAATGTGAAGGAGTAGCGGCTCGACTCCAAGCTCCCTCCTGATGACCGAGCTCCTTACCCTATCTCTAAGGCTGAGCCCGGCCACCCTACGGAGGAAACTCATTTCGGCCGCTTGTAGCCGCGACCTTGTCCTTTTGGTCACGACCCAGAGTTCATGACCATAGGTGAGGGTAGGAACGTAGACCGAGTGGTAAAATTGAGAGCTTTGCCTTCCGGCTCAGCTCCCTCTTCACCAAGACGGTCCGGTGCAGCGCCTGCTTTACTGCTGCAGCCGCACCGATCCGTCTGTCGATCTCCCGCTCCATCTTACCCTCACTCGTGAAAAAGACCCCGAGATACTTGAACTCCTTCGCTTGAGGTAGGCACTCCGTCCCCACCTGGAGGGAGCAATCCACCGGTTTCCGGCAGAGAACCATGGCCTCAGATTTGGAGGTGCTAACTCTCATCCCCGCCGCTTCACACTCGGCTGCAAACCGCCCCAGTGAATGCTGGAGGTCACGATCCGAGGAGGCTAACAGGACCACATCATCTGCAAACAGCAGAGAGGCGATCCCGAGACCTCCGAACCTGACGTTCTCCACCCCCCGGCTGCGCCTAGATATCCTGTCCATGAAAGTCACGAACAGGACCGGAGACAAAGGGCAGCCCTGGCGGAGGCCAACACCCACCAGGAACATGTCTGACTTATTGCCGAGAATGTGGACACAGCTCCTACTGCAGTCGTACAGACCAGATCGCCCGTTGTAATGGGTCCAGCACCCCATACTCCCGCAGCACCCCCCACAAGAACCCCCGAGGGACCCGGTCGAAAGCCTTCTCCAAGTCCACAAAGCACATGTAGACTGGTTGGGCAAACTCCCAGAACCCCTCCAGTAGTCTTGCGAGGGTAAAGAGCTGGTCCACTGTTCCACGGCCGGGATGGAATCCGCATTGCTCCTCTTGAATCTGAGGTTCGACAAGCGGTCGGAGCCTCCTTTCCACCACCCTGGCATAAGCCTTCCCCGGGAGGCTGAGTAGTGTGATACCCCGGTAATTCGAGCACACTCTCCGGTCCCCCTTTTTGAAAATGGGAACCACCACCCCGGTCTGCCAGTCCATGGGCACTGATCCCGACCCCCATGCGACATTGAAGAGGCGTGTCAGCCAGGACAGCCCAACTATGTCCAGCGCTTTCAGCATCTCAGGGCGGATCTCATCCACCCCCGGCGCAAGCAAGGAGCTTTTTGACTACCTCAGCGGCCTCTGCCAGGGATATGGGTGAGCCTCCCCCTAGATCTTCAGGCGCTGCCTCCTCTGCAGAGGACATGTTGGTCGGGTTTAGGAGTTCCTCAAAGTGCTCTTTCCACCGCCCGACGATGTCCCCTGTCCGGGTCAGCAGTTCCCCCCCCTGCTGAGAACAGCCTGGGGTAAGACCTGCTTTCCCTTCCTGAGCCGTCGGATGGTTTGCCAGAACCTCCTTGAGGCCAACCGAAAGTCCTTCTCCATGGCCTCCCCGAACTCTCCCATGCCCGAGTTTTAGCACTCGCGACCACCGCAGCTGCAGCCCTTCTGTCCTGCCAGTACCTGTCAGCTGCTTCGGGAGACCCCTGGGCCAACCAGGCCTTGAAGGTCTCCTTCTTCAGCTTGATGACTTCCCTCACCTGCGGTGTCCACCACCGGGTTCTCGGGTTGCCGCCACGACAGGCACCGATGACCTTCCGGCCACAGCTCCTAGCGGCCGCATCCACAATAGAGGCTTTGAACATGGTCCATTCGGATTCCATGTCTCCAACCTCCCTCGGGATGTGTGAGAAGTTCTTCCGAGTTAAAGACCTTCCCGGACAGGGTCCTCCGCCAGATGTTCCCAGTTCACCCTCACTACACGTTTGGGCTTGCCGGGTCTTTCCAACCAGTTCCGCTGCCATCTGATCCAACTCACCACCAGGTGGTGATCAGTTGACAGCTCTGCTCCTCTCTTCACCCGAGTGTCCAAGACATACGGCCGCAAATCAAATGATACGATTACAAAGTCGATCATTGATCTCCGGCCTAAGGTGTTCTGGTACCAGGTACACTTATGAGCCACCTTATGTTCGAACATGGTGTTCGTTATGGCCAAACCGTGGCAAGCACAGAAGTCCAATAACAAGACGCCATTCGGGTTCAGATCGGGCAAGCCGTTCCTCCCAATCACCCCCCGCCAGGTTTCTCCGTCATTGCCCACATGAGCGTTGAAGTCCCCCAGGAGAACTATGGAGTCGGTAGGCGGCGCCCTTTCCAGGACCCCTCCCACCGACTCCAAGAAGGCCGGATACTCTGAACTGCTATTTGGTGCATAAGCACAAACCACAGTCAGAGCCTTGCTCCCCGCAACCTGTAGGCGCATGGAGGCGACCCTCTCGTTCTCCGGTGAGAACTCCAACACAGCGGCGCTCTGCCAGGGGCTCGTGAGTATCCCCACTCCCGCCCGGCGCCTCTCACCCTGGGCAAATCCGGAAAAAGGACAAAGTCCAACCCCTCTCCAGGAGCTTGGTTCCAGAGCCAGCGCTGTGTGTGGAGGTGAGTCCAACTATATCTAGCTGGTACCACTCCACCTCCTGCACCAGCTCTGGCTCCCTAGAGCTAGTCTATGCTGCCGGCGATCGGCTCGCCCAGGCCTCCCGCCTGACCCGCCGCCCGGTCTGCATTGCACCCGACCCCGATGCTTATCCCTGCGGGTGGTGGGTCCACAGGGTGGCTGCTCCATGCTGTTTATTCGGGCTGAGCCCGACCGGGCCCCATGGGCAAAGGCCCGACAACCAGACGCTCGCCGACGAGCTCCCCTCCTGGGTCTGGCTCCGGGAGGGTGCCCCGGTTTCCCTGGTCCGGGCGAGGTGACTGAAGTCCATGGGCTGCTTTTCATTGGGGTTGTTTTGAACCGCTCTTAATCTGGGCTCTCCCCTGAGACCTGTTTGCCTTGGGAGACCCTACCAGGGGCTAATGCCCCAGACAACATAGCTCCCAGGATCACTGAGCCACTCAAACTCCTCCACCACGTTAAGGTGGTGATTCGCGGAGGAGGTACATGTTGTACTTTATACTGTACTACACCTCAGAGGTACATATTGTACTTTGTACTGCACTACATCCCAGAGGTACATATAGTACTTTATACTGTACTACACCTCAGAGGTGCATATTGTACTTTATA
>NW_022280217.1:191237-213966 GCF_004355925.1 Anarrhichthys ocellatus | reverse complement strand
ACTTTATACTGTACTACACCTCAGAGGTGCATATTGTACTTTATACTATACTACACCACAGAGGTGCATATTGTACTTTATACTGTACTACACCTCAGAGGTACATATTATACTTTATACTGTACTACATCCCAGAGGTACATATAGTACTTTATACTGTACTACATCCCAGAGGTACATATAGTACTTTATACTGTACTACATCTCAGAGGTACATATTGTACTTTATGCTGAGGTACAGAGGATTATTAATAAAACATAAACAATATATTTAACCCTTCACTGGGTGCAGTCACGGGTTCACGGACGTGAGCTAACTGCTAACACATTAGCATTGGATCAGCGTACTCCAATTTAATGTTTAATGTTTAATGTTGTCAGTGATCATTTAGCACACAGACTATTATATAAGACTTATGTATTATTATCAGACACAATAGATGTTTTGATGATTAACAGAGAAGCAAATCATATTTATTACAAACTTATTGAAGTATATTTTGATATTTTGATTATTTCTACACTTTTTAACGAATATTTATGTAATACCTCATATTCATTTAATATTTAACCTGTAGATCAATAAACCAGCTTCATTATTGTGGCCATGAATTAAAACACTGGTTTATTAGTAATATTATATGATACTATAGGTCTAATATAATAAATAAATACAATTATAATACATGATACTAATATAATATAGTAAATAACATTATAATATAATAATACAATAGACATATAATTTAAATATATATAATATAACATATAAAAAATATGATATAACATTCTGATATAAAGTAAAACGTTTCTTCTTTTTCTTATTTAAATGTTGAAACCCTCAAAGTCGAGTGAAAGACGGAGCTGCTCTCAGATCAGCCTGCAGGAAGATCACACGTTCAGTTTTCACACTTCCTGTGACGAGCAACGCCTCAGCTGGCAACGCAACATCTGCATTTAGATCAGCTGATGATGATGAAGATGATGAAGCCTGAGGGGAGCTGCATTCAGCCTGACCTTCACACAGAGAGCAGACAGACAGGGCAACAACGGGGCAACAACGGGCCAAGAGACGGGGAAACAACGGGGCAACAACGGGGCAACAACAGGCCACGAGACGGGGCAACAACGGGGCAACAACGGGCCAAGACACGGAGCAACAACGGGGCAACAACGGGGGAAGAGACGGAGCAACAACGGGGCAACAACGGGGCAAGAGACGCGGCAACAACGGGGCAACAACGGGCCAAGACACGGAGCAACAACGGGGCAACAACGGGGCAAGAGACGCGGCAAGAGACGGGGCAAGAGACGGAGCAACAACGGGGGAAGAGACGGAACAACAACGGGGCAACAACTGTTTTTAACATTAGCTTTAGCATTTAGCATAAATATCCAGTGTTGTCAAAACAACTCAAAGTCCACTTACTGGCATTTTCCGGATCTTTCAACCACATCACCATTTGAACAAGTCCTCAAAGTAAAAACTCTTATTTTGTGAAGACGAGTTATTTAAAAACATCTTTTATTTTTTACTGATGTTTGTCTGACAGGGAGACGAAGCGTGGGACACATGAACCCTGTGGTTTGACTTTCAGGAGGTGATGTCAGAGGAAATGTGATTTTCAGGATGAGGATGTGTTTCCAACTGTCCTCAGGTCCATCTCAGACCGGTTCCTACAGGTCCATCTCAGACCAGTTTCAACAGGTCCATCTCAGACTGTTTCCAACTGTCCTCAGGTTCATCTCAGACCAGTTCCAACAGGTTCATCTCAGACCAGTTCCAACAGGTTCATCTCAAACCAGTTCCAACAGGTTCATCTCAGACCAGTTCCAAGAGGTCCATCTCAGACCAGTTCCAACAGGTTCGCTCAGACCAGTTCCAACAGGTTCATCGCAGACTGGTTCCTACAGTCCTCAGGTCCATCTCAAACCAGTTCCAACAGGTTCATCTCAGACCAGTTCCAAGAGGTCCATCTCAGACCAGTTCCAACAGGTTCATTTCAGACCAATTCCAACAGGTTCATCTCAGACCGGTTCCTACAGTCCTCAGGTCCATCTCAGACCAGTTCCAAGAGGTTCATCTCAGACCAGTTCCAACAGGTTCATCTCAGACCGGTTCCTACAGTGAACCCTGAGTCTTCTTCACCTTAATCTCCTTTAATGCTTCTAAATGAACCATGAAGTAAAACATATTTCATCTTCTGACCTGTAAAGTTTCACCTTGAGACAGTCAGCGTCCTCCTCCTCCTCCTCCTCCTCCTCCTCCTCCTCTTCCTCCTCCTCCTCACTGCTGCTGTCAATCACCCGTCTGTCAGCCACCAATCAGGAGCCAGGAGGAGTTTCCTTCCTGCTGAGCTGCTCTGGAGGCAGAAATAAAAATAATCTCATTGGTCAGTTAGTGTGAAAATAAATGACATCGTCCGATAGCCAGCAGCTAAAACCTCATGTATTCTGAGTACATATACTACAGTAATACTACAGTAATACCACAGTAATACTACATAGCTTTACAAAACATATCATCAGTGTGTAGAATGTTATTTATTCTGTATTTAGTCTTTAAAATCATGTTATTTTTTCTTTTTAGAAATAAATATATATATATATATATATATATATATGTGTACTTTTGTCATTTTATAATGCTTGTGTACTTTTACTGAAGTAAGTAACAAGTGAAACGTATCAATAAATATGTTGATGGTCTGAGGTCTGAGGGTCAGCTGGGTCCAGGTCTGAGGACTGGGGGGTCAGCTGGGTCCAGGTCTGAGGATCAGCTGGGTCCAGGTCTGAGGATCAGCTGGGTCCAGGTCTGGTGCTGGAGGGGGTGACAGCTGTGGTCTCCAGATGGAGCTCCTCAGGGACGTCGGCCATGTTGAATGTCTTCTTCTCCTTCAACACGTTTTCTTCTTCTTCTCTTCCTCCTGCTTGGTAGTAATGTTGATGTCAACCAAAACCACAAACTTTAACTAAATCAAATCTCCCATGATGCCTTGCAGGCGTTGAGCTGCAGCAGAAGTCACGCTCTCTACTCCTGAAAGAGGAAAAATATGATACATATATATTTAATATAAATATTATATATATATATATATATATACAGAAAATAAACATATAAAGTATAAAGGATAAAGTCACGTGATCAGCGGTCAGAGTACTTAAACCGCAGCGCGGCGCAGGAGCGTCAGTTCGGCTGCATGTGGAGAGACGGAAACGTCCGCTCTGTGAGGTGAACGAGAGAAGAAGAAGAAGAAGAAGAAGAAGAAGAAGAAGCTCGTCACTGTCTCATATTGATCTCTTCTGGCTGTCTGTCCTCGCGGCGCGGTGCCGCTGCTGCGGCGGCGGAGGATGGAGCGGACAGCGGCGGTGGCGCGTCGGTGCGGGACGCTTCGCCTCCATTAGTTCTCCTCTTCTTCAGAATGTAAATCCAACGAGCTTCTGCTGCTTTTTTATTTGTCTACAACGAGGAGCCGCTCCGCGCGCACCGCGCCGTGCATAAAACCTCGTGCGTAAAACCTCGCGGCTCACCTTTACGCACGGTTCCGCGTGATGTTCCCCGAGGTGAGCGACGCCAACCTGACGACCAACGTCAGCGGACCGCCGTTCTCTCTGGAGCACGACTGGAGCGACACGACGCACGAGCGTCTGTCGCGCGGCGGCCACCGCGTGGTGTCGGTGTTCCTGGGCTCCATCATGGTGTTCGGCTTCCTCAACAACCTGCTGGTCCTGGTCCTGTTCTGCCGCTTCAAGACCCTGCGGACCCCCGTCAACATGCTGCTGCTCAACATCAGCGTCAGCGACATGCTGGTCTGCGTGTGCGGCACGACGCTCAGCTTCGCGTCCAGTCTGCGCAGCCGCTGGCTGTACGGCCGCAGCGGCTGCATGTGGTACGGCTTCATCAACTCGTGCTTCGGTGAGTACGAGTACATGGAATATACAGTAAGTAGTATATATCATAGGTAGGATATCAACTGTATGTATATAACTCTTTAACAATTTACATATACCAACTTTGTCTATAAATCTACTTCATACTGGATCAACCTTATATACTGTATATACTTTATACATCTACATTATATCTATACAGTATATATCAACATGTATTTATTAACTTTGTGTGTATAAACTATATAAATTAAGTTAAATACATCATATTCACAGTAAAACTGTTTTTCAGTCCCGTTAAAGGAGATAAATTAATACATTAATAATAATTATTAATAATAACTTCTTCAGTCGTTGTCAGTGTGACACCTCCCTCTGCTCCTGTCTTTGATCTTGGGGTCACATGACCTGTGTGTTCTGTAAACATGGTGGACTCTACTGTTTCTACTGACATGACACCCAGACTAGACCCTCAGGGGCCAACAAAAAACATTTTTTCTCTCATCATTCTGACATTTTTCTTTAAATATTACGACTTTTTGCCTAAAAATGTCACGATTTCTCCTCTTATAATAATAAAAATATCAACGATTATTAATATGGAGAAAGTAGAAAGCAGCAGATACTTAAGTTGAGAAGTGAAGTACAGTATTTAAGTACTTGAACTTTAATTTCTGTTAAAGAAGAGTTCACATGTTAAATATGAATATAATAAAAGGAAATCTTCAATGTTAAAAGATAACAAGAGGTTCTTACTTTGTGGTCAAACTGAACCAGTCTGAGAACTCTGGTGGACTTGTGTTGATTCCTGAGACCTGATGATGCGGATCAGACCCTCATGGGGGACGGTTCAGGACTTAATCGCTCTGTGAGGACAGAATTAGAGAGATTTGGGTCAGAAGAGATCAGTCTGCTGGAAAAGGTTCACTGAGAGCTTATCAGTGTTTATTATCATAATGTGATATCACGCCATCATGAGCAGCTACACACATCCAAACCCGTTTACTTTTATCTGGAGATTTAGACATGTATTGTTCAAGTAGAAGATTACAATATTGTGTACATTATAATCTGGTCACTGCGGTCGCCTAGGTCACGTTGTTGTGTTACGTCCGGTTGTCGTGGTCGCCTCCGTCCCGTCTTCATGGCTATGACTCCATTGCCTACGTCCTGTGGTCTCTGCCTGACAGAGACTAATGTCTCAGGTGCTTGAATCCAACATGTCCTCCTCTCATTGTCTCCATCAGGCATCGTGTCTCTGGTCTCTCTGGCCGTCCTGTCCTACGAGCGCTACAGCACCCTGATGGTGTACAACAAGCAGGTGTCGGACTACAGGAAGCCCCTGCTGGCGGTGGGGGGGTCTTGGCTGTACTCGGTGGTCTGGACGGTGCCCCCCTTACTGGGCTGGAGCAGTTACGGTCTGGAGGGAGCCGGGACCAGCTGCTCTGTGACGTGGACGGAGAGGTCGTCCGGCTCTCACTCGTACATCATCTGTCTGTTTGTCTTCTGTCTGGGCGTCCCGGTCCTCGTCATGGTGTACTGCTACGGACGCCTGCTGTACGCCGTCAAACAGGTTCCTGATTTGATTCATCTACTTTATTATGTTGTTTTATTTTAGACATTTGTCAGATTCTCATTCATTTTTATTTCTTATACGTGAACTTTTTTTTTCTTTAATATTGAAATATACATTTTTATTGAATATTCATGGTTTATTTATTATTTAAATGTCTTTTTATTTTTGTTTACTTGTTTTATTTTTATACTTTCCAAATATTTCTGTCCTCACCATTTATTATTTCAATTTTTTTTTTAACTTTGTTTACTTTTTTAAATCTATACTTATTTTTAAATATTTTAATTTGATCAAAGTATTATATAAAGTATTTTTTCTGTCAGGTGGGTCGTATCAGGCCGACGGCGGCTCGTCGCAGAGAGTTCCACATCCTGTTCATGGTCGTCACCACGGTGGTGTGTTACCTGCTCTGCTGGATGCCGTACGGCGTCGTCGCCATGATGGCCACCTTCGGACAGCCGGGAGTCGTCAGCCCCATCACCGCCGTGGTCCCCTCCATCCTCGCCAAGAGCAGCACCGTCATTAACCCCGTCATCTACATCCTCATGAACAAACAGGTGAGTACAGCCGAAAGGTGATGAGCATCAGACGGCATCTGATCCAGGATTTTAGTTTAAAAGTTCAACATATTTTGTCAGTATTGACAAAGTGGTGAGTACAAATTTTAATAAAGACGAGACGCTAACACTACTTAACAAAACTAACGTAGACACTGACAGTAGCTAGCAAAACCAACGTAGACACTAACACTAGCTAACAAAACTAACGTAGACACTGACAGTAGCTAACAAAACTAACGTAGACACTGACAGTAGCTAGCAAAACTAACGTAATCACTAACACTAGCTAGCAAAACTAACGTAGACACTGACAGTAGCTAGCAAAACTAACGTAGACACTAACACTACTTAACAAAACTAACGTAGACACTGACAGTAGCTAGCAAAACTAACGTAATCACTAACACTAGCTAGCAAAACTAACGTAGACACTAACATTAGCTATCAAAACTAACGTAGACACTGACAGTAGCTAGCAAAACTAACGTAGACACTAACACTAGCTAACAAAACTAGCGACTATGCTAACGTAAACAATGAAAGGTGGTGGACACACAGGTGTAACACGCTAGTTTTATTTTGTTTAAGTACAAAACAATTATCTTTTATCGAAACATGAAACATAAAACATGAAACTAACAGTAAAAAAATAAACACTTTTGTTGCCGAGTTATATTATTATCATTATTCATATTAAACACATTTTTTACCACAAACATACTTTTATAAACCAAGTTTAGATGGATATTTTATTTGACCTTTTGTTAAACCTGTTAATTGTCGGGTTCAGGACACATTTTGGCAGCGTTTCAAGTCTTTAATGATGCATTCAGGGGCCCGAGGGTCTATTTATAAAACTGGTTTCACAGCTGACTGGTTTCACACAAAGAGAGAAAAATAATTAAGAGTTAATGAAGCTGGGAAATGGTGTTAGCTATGAATACAGCGGGTGTGAAGAATGACAAAAATTTTAAAAAAACTAGCTCAAGACCCACACCGGACCGTCCTGAACCCCCTCAGCGTGTTAGATCAGGATCAAGACCCACACCGGACCTCTCTGAACCCCCTCAGAGAGACTTTGCCCCTCCTCCTGAGCTGGTCCTGGTCCCCCTGGTTGATCCTCTGGACCAGCATCTTCTCGTACATCAGAGGGTGGTAGGCTCCCAGCGTACAGGCGTCGTCCCGGTAAAGCTCGTAGTAGTGACAGCGGTCGGTGCAACGCACCGACGGGACGAACTCGTACACGCTGACCTCGCGACACAGTGACATCATCAGCAGGATGCCTGGAGAACGATGATGTCATCACGTCAACAAATAAAAAAAGAAAAAGAAATCGAACACCAGAAATATTACAAATATATATATATATAAAATATAAACTATATGAATTAAAAAGTTTAACAAAATAAAAGTGTAAATTATAGCAGCTGAGGAAGATCATGTGATGTGATAGAAAACTATATTTTATGTAACTAGAAAATGCATTTCCTGCTGAAAATGCGTTGGAATGCTGAAAGCTGAAATGAATTGTAAAAAAATTGCTGAAAATTAAGAAATGGGAGACTACCCGTCTGAAAAATGTTGAAGCCCGAAAGCATTTAAACTGCACTGCTGAAAACCCTTGTAGTTAAAATGTCTCACTATGGTGTCTGTAGCTGAAGTTATGAGAAAGAAGAAGGCTTTGAAAGTTGAAGAAGTATAACAGGATTTGAAGATTTTCTCCATAGAGATCCCATTCAACAGAAAATTGCAAAAAGCTTAATTCAAAAAGTTTAAAGATTACAAATATGAAAAGTCAAAGCACCCCTCTCCTGAAAGAGCTGAACATTTTGATATTTGAACGGTTTCTGTAGTTTAAAAAAATGTCAGCAGTAGTGATATTTGTAGTAATAGTAGTAGAAGTTGTAGTTGTAGTAGAAGTATCATTAGCAGTAGAAGTATTAGTATTTAGAAGAAGTAGTAGTATCAGTAGTAGTAGTAATAGCTGTAGTAGTGGTCGTAGTATTTAATATATCAGTAGTAGTAGTAGTAGTAGTAAAAGTAATTTCAGTATTTGAAGTAGCAGTAATAGCAGTAGTAGTAGTACTAGTCATACTAATAGCTGTAGTAGTATTAGTACTGGTAGTAGCATGAATAGCAGTAGTAGCAGTTGTAGTGGTAGTAATAGCAGTAGTGGTAGTAATAATATTGATGGTAGCAGTAATAGCACTAGTAATAGTAGCAACACCAAAAATTGTAGTAGCAGCAGTAGTAGTAGTAATACTAGAAACATTAGCAGCAGTAGTAGTTGTCGCGGTATTAGTAAGAACATTCATTATTTCAACAAAAAAGCCTAATTTTGAGCTTAATGTTTACATACAGTTAATCCATGGGGCTTTTATTTTGAAAGGGTGGGGCTGGGTGGGGGGGAGACGAGCCATAATCATAATGTTTGAGACATAAACAGAGGTTATTAAATGACAGGCTTCATCACAAGCATTTCAGTTATATTTCACTCTGTGGGGCTTTTATTTTGAAATGGGGTGTGGGGGGGAGAAGGGGAGAGGAGATGGACTCATATTGTTAGATTAACACAAACATGTTATTAAATGTCAGGCTTCATCATAAGCATTTCAGTTAGAATTCACTCTGTGGGGCTTTTATTTTAAAATGGGGTGTGTGTGTGGGGGGGATCCTCTAAAGATCTCTAAGAACCTGAATGACTGTATGAGAGAGAGACACAGAGAGAGAGGGAGAGAGAGAGAGAGAGAGAGAGAGAGAGAGAGAGAGAGAGAGAGTGTGTGTCCGTGAGTCTGTGTTTATCAACATCACTAATTAGCTTAATCAGAAACACCTGTGTCCTTGCAGCCTTTTCATGGAGATAAAACAGAAACACCTCTCAAACAAATCCTCAAAACTCCCATAACCGTAGCTCCTATTGCTCCGATATTAATAAATGAGAGGAAGGATGAGTTGAAGAACAGATCCTGTAAAAATTGTGTCTGTAGTGTAAAAAATGTGGCTGAACTGGCGATCTAGAAATGGGGTACCGTGTTCCGTGGAAGATGTTTTTGAAGCAAAATTTAACATTGGTCTCTATGGAGCAGAAAGTTGGTTTTCCTCTCAATTACAGGCTTCTGTGCCAAATGTGTAAATCTGTGGGATTCCACAGTCATTTGTCTACGACAAGGACAAGATTAGCTACTTCTACATCCAGAAATGATGCATGAAGAGTGAAGATTGTGGACACAGTGGCAAAACACAAATCTTTTTTTCGCAAGAATCTCAAGCTGCTCTTCACTCTAGCGGTGACATCACGCACTCTAAGCTGCGCAATACACACCCATTATAAAGTCAGAAAAGGACTGAAAAAATCATGAAAGTTAAATTGTTACAGTTCAAAAAGTCTAAAAGATATAAAAAAGCTGAATTATGCGGCAATAGATCAGGATTTTCTCAACAGTTTAAAGTTAAAATGGTGTCTGTAGCTGAAAGTATGAGGAAGTAGAAGGATTTGAAAGTTGAAGAGAATTTGAAGATGTTCTCCATAGAAACCCATTCAAAAGAAAATGTGCAAAAAGCTTAATAATTCAAAAAGTTTAAAGGTTAGAAATATGAAAAGATATAGCACACATGAGCTGAATGAGCTGAACATTTTGATATTTGAACGGTTTCTGAAGCTTAAAAAATGTGGAAGGAGTTAAGTAGCAAAATACGTACGGAAGAAATAGAAGTTGAAGAAGTTGAATAAAGATTCGAAGAACAATAGTTGGAATGCTTAACAGCATTCCAACTATTAAAAACATATATTTGAATCACCTGAATAATATGATTATTTCATCTATTTTTTTGTCACTTATTGATCTCGTCTGTTTCATTGGTTCCTCAGTTCTACCGCTGCTTCCTGATTCTGTTCCACTGTGAACATCAGCTGATGGAGAACGTTCACTCCTCGATGCCCTCAAAGACCACCGTGGTGCAGCTCCACCGGCGGGTCGGCGACAGCAGCCCGAGACACCACGACCACGCCAACGACCACGCCAACGGACCCGGTGAGGTCCACGTGGAGGCAAACAGCGCCGCCGCATCAGACAAAACACTCAACGTTGATCCACATGACACACCCACATGATGTCAGCGTGATGTCACCCAGTCAGTCAGCGACCGTACAGACTCACTACGTCGTGTGCAGATTTAAGGACTATAATAATAATATAATAATATAATAAGTCAGTGTGAGGCAGTAAAACAGCACACTGACTCATCCTGCGGGCTTATTTTTTTCCGCCTTGTTCTTCTTCTGTACAAAGTTTGGCGTGCTTCTCCTCACACAGCGTTGCCAACACCTGCACAAGAAATACATCAAAACATGCGGTTTGATCGGGAATCGTGTGCTATGACTTTTCTCAGAGATTTGTCCAGCGGTTTTCCAAAAATTGCGAAAATCGGAACAAAATTTCTCCATTCACTTGAATGGGGTTTCGGCGTGAAGAGCAAAAAAACACTGAACTTTGGGCCCATATTAACTAGCCGTACATGATTCAAAGTTTAAAACGTAGACAAAAACGCTGCACTTTAATGAGCCAAATAGACATTTTGATAGCTAGCACAGTTTTCATGAAGTCACAGATTTCACATTTTACAATGGGTGTGTATTGCACGGCTTGTTCAGCGCTAGAGTGGTGACATCACGGTCAGAGTGGAGCGGAGCAGGAAAGTATTGTGTGATTTTTCCAAACAAACTGCTCTAGCTCCCACAATTTTTACTCTTTTTACACCATTTTTGGCCCAAAAGCTTGGAAATGTTGTGCTGGTCGCAGTAAAGTGTCTATGGAATCCAACAGACTTACACATTTGGCTCAAAGAGCCACAGAGCAACATGAACTCCAACCAACTGCTCCATTAGACTCCATGTTAAATCTCACCACTCATTTCTCAAAGAAAGCAGACGCTACCAGTTTTGTATTTTGCACTGGAGCTCACATTATTAACACCACAAACATAAAAAACACATCAGCGCGTTCGGCAGATTTTATATTTTATCTCTATCATATTATTATTATATCTATATTATTAGTATATATATTATATCTACATTATATTTGTGTATGAACCAGGTGGAGAGTTAAAATGTTATCCAGATAAAACTCCTTCATGAACTCGTCTGAAAAATAAAATGTGAATATTTTTCTATGTTCAACGTCGTCGTAAAATTATTCTGTTTGAAATAAATAAAGTTCTGTGAGCCGCTTGTCTCTCTTCTTTAACGTGTGATGTCATATGTAACATTTAAATTGCACTTTAATTCCTTAAATATCTATTAAAAACATGACTTAACTTTCACTGTACTCTGAGTTTGTGTACACTACGTTTCCTGGGTGTGTACTAGTACCTGTGAACCCTGAGGAGGGCGGGTTGGGCTGGATCTGGTCCTCGGTGTTGTCCTGGATCAGGTCCCACAGAGTCCAGATGAAGTCCGGGTGCAGGATGTAGAACGGCTGCTCGGGTCGGAGGTGGCGCCGCTCGACATACGCAGAGAACAGATCGAAGTCGGGCTTCTGGAACCACTGAAGAACAACAACAACAACAGCTGATGATGTCTCCGTGTAAATAAAGGTTTATTCAAACAGAGTCCTGGATCACCTGGGTCAGGTTGGAGGAGTACTGAGCTGGATCCCAGACCAGCAGAGTGACGTCCTGATACAACGAGCTGCTGCTGAACCGATGTTTGGGCTGAGCCACGATCTGATGGAGAGGAGGTATGTATGAATATATGAAGAAAAAAAGTATATATATATATATATATATATATATATATATATATATATATAAAAAATATGGTAGAAACAAATGTAAATATTTTATATCTTATATTATATTACATTTAGTTAAGAAATGTAACATAATACAAATATATGTCATATAATTATATATTTAGTTAATAAATTAATTAAATTTTTATTCAAGTAAAAACCTGAGTGGGCGGAGCCTGTACCTGGGAGTTGATGATGCGGATCGTGGTCTTGTTCCCCACGTCTCTCTCGAAGCCTCTGGTGGGGGCGGCGTTGAAGCGAAGAACTGCATCATGGGAGTCTGAGTTCAACGGGAGAGAAAACAGTTTAAAGAAACAAAGCTGCACCTGAACTCACCTGACAGGGTCATTAAAGGTCAGTAGTAGTAGTAGTAGTGGTAGTGGTAGTATTAGTAGTGGTAGTCGTAGTAGTGGTAGTAGTACTAGTAGTACTAGCAGCAGTAGTAGTAGTAGTACTAGTAGTAGTGGTAGTATTAGTAGTGGTAGTATTAGTACTGGTAGTAGTGGTAGTAGTACTAGTAGTAGTTTTAGTAGTGGTAGTAGTAGTAGTAGTAGTGGTAGTACTAGTAGTAGTGGTAGTAGTAGTAGTAGCAGTGGTAGTAGTACTAGTACTAGTAGCAGTGGTAGTAGTAGTAGTACTAGTAGTAGTGGTAGTAGTAGTAGTAGTGGTAGTAGTAGTAGTAGTGGTGGTGGTAGTAGTACTAGTAGTAGTGGTAGTAGTAGTAATAGTAGTGGTAGTCGTCGTAATATTCTAGTCCAGACCCTCAGGTGGACCCCCCCAGGTCCTGGACTCACCGATCTCCCCCCCCAGCGATGAGTTCAGGACCGCCCCGGCTGACGTCACCACGGCACACCTCTGGTACTGGGACGTTCTGAGGGGCAGTGAAGGCACCAGACGTTCCCAGCCCAGACCGGAGAACGGCTCCTCGGTCCCGTCCACGGTCCGGATCCTGGTCCTCCTCTTCAGCTCGCAGTACAGATCCGGGCCGGACCTGTGGACGCCCCTCGGCCGGTGAACCACCTGGTGCCTGTTGGAGCTCAGCTGGACCTTCAGGACCTTCTGGAGACGAGGACTCAGCATCTCCGCGGTCAGGTTCCCACTCCATAGTCTCTGCAGGATCTCCAGAGACCTGGAGCTGTAGTAGTCCTTAGACCTCCTCCTCCTCCAGTCCGTCTCCGAGACTCCAGCAGGTCTCAGGCAGTGGGTTTCGGTCCCGGTGAGTCCAGAGTCTGAGGCGGATCTGGATCGAGGCAGCAAGGAGGGTCTGAGGTCCAGGAAGTGACACAGCAGGGATAGGAAGAGGAGGAGCCAGACCAGCAGGACCAGCAGCAGCCACTTCCTGTACGGCTTCATTCTGTAGTAGTACAGTAAAAAGTACAATAAGTACCTCTGAGATGTAGTACATTAGAAAGTACTATATGTACCTCTGAGATGTAGTACAGTATGTACTATGATGTAGTAAAGTAAAAGATGTAGTACAATATGTACTATGATGTAGTAAAGTAAAAGTACTATATGTACCTCTGAGATGGACATTACATTACAGTCATTTAGCAGATGCTTTTATCCAAAGCGATTTACAATTTAGTCTATCACATTTACGGGAGCCATTTTGGGGTTAAGTGTCTTGCTCAAGGACACATCGACATGCGACTAGCGGAGCCGGAGTTCGAACCGTCGACCCTCTGATTGAAAGACGGCCCTGCTATCCACTTAACCACAATCGCCCCAAGAGATGTAATGTACAAGCACCTCCACAGTGTACTTCAGTGCAGTACTTCAGTACTTTGGAGGAAGTGTCTCATGAATATTAATGAGCTGAACTTCATTAACAGTCATGACGTGTTCAGGACGGGTTCCGGTAACCATGGCAACAGCAACAAAGGGTCCGAAAACAGCTCCAGATATTTAACATTTAAACTCCGTTATTACTATAATTATTACTGTTATTGTTATTGAATGAAATGTGACGCTATAAAGTTTCAGAATAAAAGGTTTTTCTACCACTAATAATTTCTACCACCAATAATTAATAAACTAATCGATCTGTGATCACCTTCATCAGCAGCGGGAAAACTCACGAAGCAGCGGGAAGAAAGATCCGAAGAAGACCGAGTGAATCCGAGATAAACACGAAGAGCTGCGGAGGTTTAGACCCGACTGCTGCTGCTGCTGCTGCCCGGAGAGAGAGCGAGGAGAGCGGCCTCACAGCTCGGCCTCCTCCGGGACTCACAACCGGAACCAGAACCAGGAACCCCACTTTAACACGTGACTATTAATGTTTCATTCAAATTTAAACTAAATTAGGTTTTATTTATTTAGTTAAAGTGGGTTTTAATCAACGAATAAAATGGGATTTATAAGAAAATTATATTACAATAAGAATATTAATTATATATGTTTTTATTGCTTTAGTTAAAGTTGTATTAAGCAGAAAATACTGAAAAATGTGAAAAATATTCAAATGAAATACAGTAAATAACAATTTTTAAAATATTAAAATAAAACGAGATTAATAAAAATAATAAGTTGTATTAACGAAAGAAAATAATGAATGAATCATAAAATAAAATACAGAAAATAGCAATTAATTAATTATGCTGATAAAATGAGAATATGAATTAAAAGGTCAAGTAATTAATTAAATCAAAATGTACTTAATATTTCCTGTAAAGGAACCGTTTAAAAAGAAAAACTTGATGTTCGTTCACAAAATTATTTAAAAGTTTAACATTTGATAATTATTTAGCTTTTCTGTGAAACTGACTGAAAACATTCAATAAACAAATATACTAAAAAGAAGTTCAATAAAACACAAAAATAAAAAAGGTTCCATTCATATTCTACTTTTGAAGGAAACCACATTAACAGAGGAAAGGGATTATTGTTATTTATCAAACTGAAGGTTATTAATCTGAGCAGACAAATATATTAAAATTAGAGAAATTAATAATGAAATTAAATGAATTAATTTAGAGACTTTGTGCAGAGGTTTTCCACAGGAGTGAGTCCTCCTCTCAATAGAGCAGCTTTGTGTTAAGGATTTACCTGCAGCAGGTGTGTCAGCTGTGTCCAGTCTGAACGTCCACTTCTTCTTTACGTCTTCCTGTTTGCTTTTATTGATGTTTTTAAAAAGCAGAAAGATGTTTGTGTGTTTGTTTGTTGATACTCTGAAATAAAAGTGAAACTACGGAGGCTCTCTGGGGTCAAAAGGGTGGAAAAAACGACTCATGTTTGTGCACTTAAAGGACCCGGATGTTGTTGATTAATGGCTGCTAAAAGAAAAATATCATCCGTTTAGTTTCTACTTAAGGGGCTGAATTATTGATCCGTTTTAGCTCAGTTGTAATGGTTTAAAAGCAGAATCAACCGACAAGATTATTAATGAAACAAAACTTGACAGCAGTAAAACAGATGTGTCATGAGTTTTAATATTCTCCATCACCCTGAACACCCCGATCAATAAGATCCATGGATCAATAGATCGATAGAGCAATAGATCGATAGAGCAATAGATCGATAGAGCAATAGATCGATAGAGCAATGGACCGATTCCCACATCCTCATCAATAGGACACAATCAATGACATCGTCTGGAAGTACTGCACAGAGCTGATGAGTAAAACTTCTCGTACCTGAAGATGAAGATATAACATTCAAAAAAATAAACAACAACAACAACGGTGTTATTGCGAATACATTAGTCACATGATATTTTGATCAGGTTTGAAGAGTTTGATCCAAGACTGGATACATCCACAGCTACCTGGAGAAGTAGATAAACACCTGCAGTCACCTGCACCAATCAGGAAGCTGATCAAAGAATTATATTAAAAACAAAATACAGGTTGTTTTGGATCCAAACTCTTCATCCGTTCATTCAGCGATGATTTAAAACATTTACAAGCTGGTGATTTTACATCCCAAGTGCCATGAAGAGATCAGGTGAGTCTCTAAAATATATAAATGTACAAGAACACAGGTGGTCACGCCCCCTTTCTGTCACCTGAACGCCTCATTTAAAAACCTGGTGGGCGGGGCTTCACCAAACCCAACTCCAAAAACAGACCAAAGCAAACGCTTTCCCACATAAAAACATAAAAAAAACACCAATATCAAGTAACAAATAAAAACTCAGCTGCTGCCGGTCCGGTCCAGTTTATCGGTCTGATCCGGCACAGGAGAGGTAGTGCATCGCTTCGTACAAGATGGAGGAGCTGGATGTTTGTTCAAACACACCTGGGAGGGCCAGGCGGGTGGAGTTTACCACATCTGAAGTGGTCATGCAGCTTAATATTCTATATAATATTTTATTAAAATCGGATCTCTGACACACGTTTTTAGTCGCGAACCCTCCGAAGCTCCACAGGGAAGTGAATTTGTCGAAAATGCCTGAAACTAGTTGGAACAAAACAAGCTGGCCTAAAGATCCATTTAGTGGCTTTTGATTGCATCACATGATCTTCATCACGTCACATGATCAGGACAGGAAACAGGAAGTGTTTGTGGTGAACTGTGTTCGTGGCAGCGGGATCATTAGCTACTTCACCGATCACCTGTCCGTGATTGATTGATGTTACGTTACAGCTCAGGTTAAACTCCGCCCGTCTGGCGCTGCATGCAGAGGAAAACAAGCACTGCTTTGTCATTGCTGGGCCAGCAGGGCGTTGCGGTTGGCCTTCATCTTCTCCAGACGTTTGGACAGGTGAGCGTTACCCACCTCCAGCTCATCGATCCGGTCCAGAGCCGAGCGCAGCTGTGGAGAGACGGAAAACACGGAACACACGACTAATGTTTGTTCACGTCCACAAAAACAAAAAGGTCGTAACAGAACAAAACAACTACAAAAGGCTCGGCCACCTTTTTAAAATAGTAATATTTATGTTCTTATTTTCATTCGATAAAAGATAATAATTAAATGTTCACAAAAGGCTGAGTTGACGGTTTTCTGGAAAAACGACATTGTCAAAAAAGAGAACAAATAAAAAAATGTAGTAATATTTTTTAATTTTTAAAAATATAAAGTATATAAATGTAAAACTAAATACCGACACATATTAAAAGCATAAAACGGTACAAATTAAAACAATTAAATAAAAGATACCTCTCTGTGAAGTTTTCTCTTATCGACTTTCAGCTCATCTTCGATCTTCTCGGCGTTTTCTGACGCCGACTTGTATCGCGTCACCTGACCCTCCAGACGGATCACCTGAGTTGAAAGAACATTTTACTGTCCCTAAATCAAACGTGTCTCGATACGCTGATGATAATCTTCTTTTACTCTTAAAGACTTAAAGGGATTGTTTGGTTTTATTTCACTTTATCTGTTGATTAAGAAGCTACACTTACATTTTGTTCCAGAGTGGTGACTTCCTGTTCAGATTTCACCAGTTTGAACTTGATGTCACTGATTTGTCGGTTGGCGTCTCCTAATAAAACAAACAGAGAAGGAACCTCAAATACTACATAAAAAGACTAAGAAGAAGACTAAGACGAGAAGAACTCTACAAAGAGTAAGAAGAAGACAGAGATGAAGAGGTCTCACTCTGTAGGTCTAGAAGATGAGAGTCAACCCCGTTCTCCAGACCGTCCCCCTCTGGATTCTGGACTTCGTCTGTCCCGTTCTTCTGTCTCTGATCCAGCTGAGACTTCAGCAGCCTCACCTTTCACATTGACACAAAAACATGGTGATTCATAACTAAACATTTATGGTATAATAAATGTATCTTAATTATAATTCTGAAGCAAAACGTCACCTGATCTCGTAAACTCTCTCTTTCTTCAAACAGTTTCTTCAGCCGGAGTTCTGGAACAAGAAAATAGTCATAAATCACTTAATGAAGCTTCATGTTGAGCGATTTTAAATGTTGAATTACACACAAATATTATACTCAGTTAACCCGATATTAAAATAATTAGTTTTGATATTAGAGTCTGTGGATTCATCATAATTATTATTATTATAAAATTAATTATTATTCTCAAATAATTATGGATTGAATTTTTTTAAACTGAAATCATTTACCATAATTATCAATAAATGATAAATAAATGAATACCTGGAAATTAAATTACAAAAGAAATCAAATTATTCATCAAAGAGAACCAAAAATATTCATAAATGAGGTAATAAATACAGTTTCTTACCGGCAAGAAGTGGACACATACTGATAAATACACCATGTAAATAAACTCAATACAATAATGAAACTATACAGTTAATTAAATCAATTTATGCTTTATTAAACAGATCTAACATAAGTACACGTGATGTTGTGAATATCAGATTCTATGCAATCTTGCAGTCAGTTTTGCGTTTGTATTTCCTGCTGCGCAAACCGAACCCTCCGCTCAGTAGCTTCATGTTACTCGCCGCTGGAGCAACTTCTCCACCTCCAAGGACAACCTCCGTCGCTGGTTGCTGTTGCTCTGTTGCTGGTTGCTGTGCCGCCTCCTCGCCAACCTCCTCGCAACTGTCCATGTGTCCGACTGACGACTCCTCCTGATCCTCAGTGTTTGATCCTGGTGATTCGTCAATATGGTGATCCTCAACGATTCTCCCTTCTTGTAGACTCATCAGCAGCAACTCGGGAACGGCCATTTCCTTGATTTCATCTGCTGTTTTTTCTAGAAGCCTTTTGACCTTCGTTGATAACGTTCCATGCCTTTGGAGTTGTGTCTCGAAGACTTCTCCAGCAGGAGGAGATTGGGTTTTTGCAGGTTCAGCGAAGTAAAATTCGATAAAAACTAATTCCTCAGACCGCCTTGTCGCTGCTGGATCGCTCTGACTTTGCTCTTCTTCTTCTACGTCAACAGAATTCACACTCAGCATTTCTTCATGAGAGGATTCAGTGACTTCCACCTTAAAATGAAATATTGCCCCAGAGTTATTTTCTGATGCTTCTTGGTCATCACTTGCTGGAGGATCCTGAATGTCTTTCCTTGAGTCCACAGAGACATAAGTTTGAGTATGTACCTCCAGAGAGGCTACTTCCAACGTCCCTGAGACTGACCAGCCTTTGATGACGGTTGAATCTCGAGCAGCACTCTGTTCCTCACTTTCAGGATCTTCAGTTCTTTCACTTCCTTCTTTTCGGTCCTTCAAAGGCAGTTCAGCCTCGGCTTTGAGTTTAATACCCATCATTTGTTCTGGTGGTTCTTGGTCAAATGACTCACCCTGATTTGACACATTTTCCACAACATTCTTGAGCCTCTTCTCCAAATCCGAAATCCACTGATTGAGAGAATCTGAGATCTCTGGAAAAAGTCTTGAGATTTCAGCTGCAAAACCCTGACTTTCAAGAAACCCTCTCAGCATGCTTTGAATCGTCTTTTCCAAACAACTCCTGTCCGTCCACACCTTGACTGGGACTAACAGAGTGGATGGTGTTCCTGTCCGGTTGGTGCATTCGGGACATTCAAAGGAATTGTCTTGAGTCTTTTCCTTAATCTGAACATCTTTTCTAACAGCTTCCTCTTCAGAAATCCTCCAGTTCTCAAATGTACCTGACTTTCCATCAACGATTTCCTCCTCTGTTGGTAAAAATGCATCAAGCTCTGATGGTTTAAGCCCTTCAGATACACCGGAGCAACTTACATCACCCTCATCCTTCAAGACCTCGTCTTCATTTTGGGTGCTTCCCAAATTCTCTGACGGTTGTTGTGGAGTATGAGAAGCTTTACCCGTCGATACAACCGTCTCATTCTCTACCAAATCTCTGAGAACTTTTGTATGTTGATATACAAACCTTCCCCCATCACACTCATCAGCCAACTTGTCAACAAATTCATTTTCTTCCAAACTGTCCGCTAACGTCTGAGTCCTGAACTCATTTATTTTACATTCTTTTGCACCCAAAGCTAGAGTATCTGGCACTACTTCCCCTTCTGAACAGTTTACATCTCTGCACAAGTTTTCTCCCTTCGCCTGATTCTGGAAAATACGATTAACAGCCGTCGAACACTTTTGCGCGACATCCCCGTCAGAAAATGGAGTCTCATTCCCCATCAGAACTTTCTCTTGAGTCAGAGGGTTCAGTTCGCCAGCAGCCGTGAAACTTGAAACTACCGCCTTGTTGTTCAGGATCAGGTCTCTTGCGGGTCGGGGGGGGAACAAGTCTTGATTTGTGGACTTTTTCAGTTGCAGCTCTGCGAACACGTGGAACCAAATCTACACATTTTGCCCGACCTTCAGATTGACGTACTAACAGTTGATTTCCTCCCAGATTACTTTGGATTTTGCAGATTTGGTCGTCAAAGGACACGAGGACATCCTGGTTTGATGATACCGGTTCACTGTGAAGTTCAGTTCTGGCTTCAAAGACCTGATCCACATTTAAATGAGCAGATTTCGGCTCACACATCTGCGAAGATTTCTTCATCCGTTGTTTTTTAATTCCCTCATTTCTAAACGGTATGACTTTAAATTTCTTGGTCGGATCTTTTTTACTTCCTTTGTTTCTCGGTAGTTTCCTCGCATCCTCGTTTTTTCCTGTTCCGTTACTGGCCCGTTTATCAAACCCCTTCACTAAAGTTCTGGTTTGGTTGCTGGTAGAAGTGACGTTTAGCGACTGGGAGCGTTTACTAATCCAAGAGCGGTCGTACTTCACGTCGTCCCGCATGAGTTCGATTCCCTCTGCCGGCTGCTGCTCTTGAACTTCCCCTGAAAGACCATGAAGAAGACATTGAAAGACCAAACACAGGCGACCGGTTAAAGATGTAAAAGAAGGAGAATTTAAAAGATGTTTGGAATCAGCCTGAAGCGACTCGACGAGAGATGAATCAACGTCTCGATCACAGAGGGATTAAAGGAGAGTTCTTGATTTTAATCTTCAGGACGATGTTGATGTGTTAGACGGTAGATGCTGATTCATTTTTAGAATATCCAACCTAAACGAGACGCTTAGTTGATTGAAATCATCAAATGTTCTCATCATGAAATTGAACAAAAAGTATTAAGTGGCATGCATTTGTTAAGCACATTAAAAACATTGGACATCATGCATTTTATTCTGAAATGTGACACAAACAACGAAGAAAAAAATAGATGAAATGAAAGAATTAAAACAAATGAATTGTTTGACTTTGTATCTAAAACCTTGTACTGCTCACATTTGTAGTTAACTTTCTGATAGTACTTTTTAAAAGAAGTCAAACATTTGTCTTAGTACCATCAAATCTACCTCATGGTCATCATCTTAATATCTCATAAATCCTACATTTTACTCAGTAAATCAAAAGTTTGACTCATAATTGATGTGATTTTAAAAGTAATCATGCAATTTAAAAAAAGGAATTATCTTACATTAATATTTAATAATCTTTAATAAAAAGTAATAAAATAAATCTCATCTGGTGTTAATGATCAACACCATCTGATTGGTTCTTACCGAGCGTGTTCTCTCGGCCACCATGAGACGGCTCCTCAGCCAATCGGAGGGCAGATTCAGCGGTGACATCATCGACGGCCTCGCCCTGTCCCGCCTCCCCATTGGTGGAGACCTCGGGAGAGACGACCACTCCGTGTTTCTGTCAGGGAGGAAATCATCGAGTCACTTATCAATCAATCGATCGATCAATAACCTCCGTGTCACTGGAATGTGATCGGTGACATCACACAGGTGGAGCAGTGACATCACACAGGTGCTCCTCCTCCGAGTACCTTCAGTAAATCTCTCAGTCCGACGACGTCGTCTCTGAGCCGGTCACGTTCAATCAGAACCATGTCAGAGATTTCTCTCTGCCTCTCTAACGCCTGAGAGAGGAGGAAGAAGAGGAGGAGGAAAGGAAGAGGAAGAAAGGGAAGGGAGGAAGAGGAGGAGGAAAGGAAGAGGAAGAAAGGGAAGGGAGGAAGAGGAGGAGGAAAGGAAGAGGAAGAAAAGGAAGGAAGGAAGGAAGGAAGAAGTGAAACAGAGTGAACATTAGTCATATTAGTTCAGTTTAATTAGAAAGTCAAACAGGAAGTCAAACAGGAAGTAGCAGATGGAAGTTGCTCACTAGCGGACTCTCAAATCATTTTTTTAACGTTTGTGACCAATGACGGATACAACATCTAAATGATAATATCTCATTGAAGCACAAGTTGTGATCTCTAACCACAAACTGGAGAACGTGTTATGATGTTCTGATGTTCTCATGTTCTCAAGTGTTCTCATGTGTTTTGATGTTCTGATGATCTCAAGTGTTCTGATGTTCTCCTGTTCTCAAGTGTTCGCTAGATGATCTATAATCTGAGGTCCTACCGCCATCTTCTTCTCTTTCCACAGAAGAACCTCCTGCAGGTCAGAAACCTCCTGACAATAACTGCTGCTCTTCAACCGGAGGTCAGACACCTCCTGGAGGAGGAGGAGGAGGAGGAGGAGGAGGAGGAGGAAGATGAGGAGCAGTCAGAGAGTGTTAGTATGAGCTGCATTAAAGACTCAAGGAGAGAGAAGTCTCCTTCATAGTTGAACTGCTGCTGATGATGTGTGAGGAGTATTGATCGGTGGATGATGATGATGAACTGACCGTCAGCAGCTCCTCAGAGTGTCTCAGAGTTTCCTCCGTCTCTTTAAACTGGAACTGAAGAAGTCGGTGAGCCTGACGCTCTCGCTCTGACTCCTAAACACACAGATATACACATCAACACACAGATATACACATAAACACACAGATATACACATAAACACACAGATATACACATAAACACACAGATATACATATAAACACACGGATATACACATAAACACACAGATATACACATAAACACACAGATATACATATACACATAAACACACAGATATACATATAAACACACAGATATACACATAAACACACAGATATACATATAAACACACATATACACATATAAACACACAGATATACATATACACATATAAACACACAGATATACACATAAACACACAGATATA
>NW_022280217.1:190938-191137 GCF_004355925.1 Anarrhichthys ocellatus | reverse complement strand
ATACACATATAAACACACAGATATACACATATAAACACACAGATATACACATAAACACACAGATATACACATATAAACACACAGATATACACATAAACACACAGATATACACATATAAACACACAGATATACACATAAACACACAGATATACATATACACATATAAACACACAGATATGAAGGATCAGATCCATGAAGA
>NW_022280217.1:170683-175938 GCF_004355925.1 Anarrhichthys ocellatus | reverse complement strand
CATGGTGGTGCGACCAGGTACAATATTAATTTAAAGCAATAAATAATTTAAAGTTAAAGTGAATTTTTTTTGCTTGATATGATGTGAAGAACTATTGTATTGAATGTATTCATTTGAATATTTGTATTATTAAGTTTCTCTGTTTAAATGTAAAATCAAAAGTTAAATATACTAAATACCTGCCAAGAGAACGCAATTATGATAAATTATTGTATATATATATAAAACACAACCACAAAATACGATGTGTTAGACACAGTAGACACTCTAAGGGATACTTGTCAGAAATTTCAGTTTGAATAAATATTAGGAAAATATATATTTTTTATAAATGTGTGGTTGCGCCACCTGACATTTTTTAGCCTGTGAAGTTAAAAAATACTGTTAACTATTTAAAATACTATGAAAAGTTCACAACTTAGACTTGTTTCACCACATTGTTCCAGACACAAAAATATGCATTACATCCATTTTGAAGATAATTTTTAAAATGACCTTTTTAGAAGCCTTATTCGTCAATGACCCAAATACATAAACACACTTATCACTGAACATGTTATCAGAGTTATGAGGAGCAATAAGTCATTGTGATTCATCAACACACATCATTACAGTGTCTACAGCACCTGTCTGTGACTCTCACAGAGGGGGCGTGTCTACAGCACCTGTCTGTGTGACTCTCACAGAGGGGGCGTGTCTGCAGCACCTGTCTGTGACTCTCACAGAGGGGGCGTGTCTACAGCACCTGTCTGTGACTCTCACAGAGGGGGCGTGTCTAAAGCACCTGTCTGTGACTCTCACAGAGGGGGGGTGTCTGCAGCACCTGTCTGTGACTCTCACAGAGGGGGCGTGTCTACAGATCATTACACCACTAATATTTATAAAGTCAGCTGACGTCTGAGGAATGTGGACCGTCCACATGTCTCACTCTCACACCTGAGACACTCCCTCCGTCACCATGACGGGGGGATCTGTGTCAGACTCATGTTGAGATGCAGATTAATGTTTGTGCTGCTGGGGCTTAAAGAATGGAGGTCACACACACACACACACACACACACACACACACACACACACACACTGTGTGTGTGTGTGTCATGTGACAGGTCAGCTGATGATTGATTTTGAACATTTAAAGTATTTTTATTGTTGTTTTGTTGTTTCCGTACAAATAAATTTTCCGCTTCACAATAAAAGCCTCTCTTGGTCCCCATGAGAACAACAAACCACCACAGAAGAAGAAGAGCTCGTCACGTTCCAGCTCAGGAATGTGTGATGACATCATGAACAATAGACACTGAACATAAAGACGCTTTTGTTCCTGAAGTATTAGAATGTGATAATCATCACTCTATAAAGATACACATTGTTATAAAACAATAAAATCCTACTAAGTAAAATTCTTAAAAACAGTAACAATTTAGCAATAATAATAAAAAAAGACAATAGTCATTTATTCTAATTCATTTAATTTAATTTATGAGTTTATTGTTTAGTACTTTGACAGACCTTTTTATTTTATGATTATTAAAATTAATATTTATTTTATTTATGCAGGTAATATTTCAACATTGTCTGAATTTAAAACTTTATATATACATATATTTTATTATTTTTAATTTATTGATCGATTCATAATTTTTAGAAATTATTATGTTATTTATTAATAACTGTATGGATCATTCTCCATCAAACCTTCAAAATAAAACCAACATCCGGATCGGTGCTCTCACCTCTCGTGCGATCTGGTTCAGTGCCTCGTCCTCCGCGGTCTTCTTCTCCTGGTTCTGGACCCTCTTCCGACCCGGTCCCTGGGTCCCCATGGTGCCGGACCGGGTTTTACGTGGAGCTGAATTATCCACAGAGGTCTAATGTTTCTAAAGGACCCAAAAGCTAAAACCAGGGCGCGAGATTAACTAAATAACTCGGTTTGAGGTTTAAATCCGTTGTTTCTCTGACGCGGTTCGGCGGTCACCTTCTCCCGGTTCCGTACCCTCACGTCTCCATCGTTACCGGAGACCGAATGACCCACGAGCCGTCTCCTTTAATCCTGAATCACAAACACCCGGTGGCGAGGAGCGGAAGCACATGAAGCGGTCACTGATTAAAACGAGTGTTTCTGACGTTGTTCGTTCTAACATCGTTCTAACATCGTTCTAACATCGTTCTAACGTCAACGTCGTTCTAACGTTGTTCTAACGTCAACGTCGTTCTGACGTTGTTCTGTCAGAGAGGACGTCGAGCTGTCACCCGGAGCTAGCTTAGCGTTAGCTAGCTTCCAACCGTCACAACCGGCAAAACCGCCGGTGGTGGTTGTTGTTGATGTAAACGCATCCCGACACCACATTCCGCAGTGTGACAAGAGACTCTTATTGTGGTGGGGTGCGACGGATGTTCGCTGTCAAGCTACACGCGTTTAGATACTAACAGGAAGTTGCGGTTCAAAATAAAAGCTGACGATATTTAAAATATCTAAAATATTTTTTGTTCCTCACGTTATTTTATTTTTAATGATTGTAATAAAAGCTTAATAAGTGTGTGAAATATGTAAGAAGATCAATAACTCATCCTCAGTTTATTTTAGAGTTTATTGATCAGAAAGACAAACAATGACACAGATCAATACATTTAATCATCAATACAGTAAATACACACATACATATACATACACGTATATGTATACACAGTATTTCCTTTCATCTGTCATCAGACAATCAAACAATATGTGTCCAATAACTGATCAATAATCAGTTTACAATCAGAAGTCGATCCATCGACAGCAATACGAGTAAAGAGACTCTATTGTGTTTCTACTGACGTTACATTCTATTTTCTACGTTTAGTGATTATATAGAAGAGATTGAAGTTCAATGGTGCCAAATCTAAATAGATTTAAAAATGAAAAAAATAGTAAAATATCTTTATTTAGTATTTTTATGATTTAATTTTTTACAACAAAACTTTATTTATTTCAGTAATTCAAATTAAATTCACAATTTCATCCGTTTAATTTACTGAAATCCAATTTTATTTTCGTACAGTTTTAGTTGTAAAAGAAATTAATATTGTCAAAAATATCTTTTAAATTCAATTATTTTCAAAGATTTCTGTAAGTTTTAGGTTTTAAATGTAATTATAAAAAATATTATTTTAGTTTGAATTGAGCTTAAATCTGTTTTAACTCTTTTCTTAACTTGTAATTCTGAATTGTATAATTTTGTTTTTTATGGTTTTAATACTTCATATAAATAATCTTTATTTTCTTTGATTGTTTAAGAAACAAATCTTTGAACTTTTAAATCTTTAGTTTTAATAGTTTAGTTCATTAATGTCTTGTGTAAAATGATCAATATTGGTTTTATAATAATTTAATCATTAATATTAAATCCAAAGTTCAAAGTATTTCACGTTCAAAATAAAAAAGACAAAATTTGATTCTTTAATTATTATTTCTGTCGATTTCATTTCATTTATTTCATTTTATCAGAATTTCAAACGTACTTTTTTTTAAGGAGGATTTTTGTTTTCACATATTTTTTAAATATTTGACAGAAAAATAATTAAAACATGTCTTCATCACACAAAGAAGAATGTGATGATTCAGCAGAAAGAAAAGAAGTTTGAGCTTCAGAACATGTTTGACTTCCGCTGAGCTCCGTTACTGCCCTCTGTCAACAACAACAACAACAACAGTTATTCTCTGTGTTCAGGACTTAAAGCTATAACTTCAGTAAACTATAATAATTCATAACCATGTTTGTGATGTAAAAACTTACTGCAGAAATCTTGTGTCGCTTTTTTCCTCTGAGATCCAAAAACCTTTTGAAAAGAAACATCAATAAAAAGAATCAAATGACAAACTAACAAAATATCAAAATAATCTCATAACAAAATATGGTAAATATATAAATCAACCTGTTGTAATGAAATATACACCACACAGATATTTTAATTGTAAGATAATTTTCTTTTAATTTGAAAATATATGAAAAATAATATATATAATTTTTTTTAATTCATATATATATAATTTTCATGAATATTTGGCTTCATGTTTTGAATGAAGTTATAACTAAAGAGAAAAGATACAAATATTCAAACTTTTCTGATATTCCTTTTTGTCACGATGAAGATCTTTTAATTGCGTTGAATAAAAACGAACCTTCTTCGATCCGGCAGCGTTCAGAGCTGCGATCTTCGTCTCGATATCAGACGCCTGCACAAGAAATGTATTCATATTATTATTAACATTAATGACACAACGCCCCATAATTACAGCCTGTTTTACTCGAGCGTCTTTGTTCAACTCGTCCAGACTGTTTTTTTGTTTTTTCTGTACTTCTTCTCTTTGTTATGAGATAATCTTTGTGTGATCATTTTCATGTTAGATATGAAAGATGATATTTTTTCCTCACCTCGCTCTCGGCGCTCTGGACTCGGGCGGCGGTCCGAGTCACCACGTCCTCCAGCTCCGACAGCTCCGAGTCCGTCGCCCCCCCGAACCGAGTCTTGGCGCCCTTTTCGAGTCGTCGCAGCTTCGTCTCGAGCTCGTAGGACTGACCGGCCGCCATGTACACCTGCACAGGTAACACGAGGAACACACCTGAGACGGAGCTAAGACACACCTCCACAACCGAGAACAGGGCCGAGTATCGCTGACGGACTCAGACTGGGTTCACTGGGTTAATTAGTTAGTTTTATCATATTCAGGAGGTGGTTTTATCATATTCAGGAGATGGTTTTATCATATTCATGAGGTGGTTTTATGATATTCATGAGGTGGTTTTATGATATTCATGAGGTAGTTTTATCATATTCATGAGATGGTTTTATGATATTCAGGAGATGGTTTTATCATATTCATGAGGTAGTTTTATCATATTCATGAGGTAGTTTTATGATATTCATGAGATGGTTTTATGATATTCATGAGATGGTTTTATGATATTCATGAGGTGGTTTTATCATATTCAGGAGATGGTTTTATCATATTCGTGAGATGGTTTTTTGATATTCAGGAGATGGTTTTATCATATTCAGGAGATGGTTTTATGATATTCAGGAGATGGTTTTATGATATTCATGAGGTGGTTTTATGATATTCATGAGATGGTTTTATCATATTCAGGAGATGGTTTTATCATATTCAGGAGATGGTTTTATCATATTCGTGAGATGGTTTTATCATATTCGTGAGATGGTTTTATCATATTCGTGAGATGGTTTTATGATATTCGTGAGATGGTTTTATGATA
>NW_022280217.1:170502-170673 GCF_004355925.1 Anarrhichthys ocellatus | reverse complement strand
GAGATGGTTTTATGATATTCGTGAGATGGTTTTATGATATTCGTGAGATGGTTTTATGATATTCGTGAGGTGGTTTTATGATATTCGTGAGATGGTTTTATGATATTCATGAGATGGTTTTATGATATTCGTGAGATGGTTTTATCATATTCGTGAGATGGTTTTATGATA
>NW_022280217.1:169927-170402 GCF_004355925.1 Anarrhichthys ocellatus | reverse complement strand
ATATTCGTGAGGTGGTTTTATCATATTCGTGAGGTGGTTTTATGATATTCAGGAGATGGTTTTATCATATTCGTGAGATGGTTTTATCATTCGTGAGATGGTTTTATCATATTCGTGAGATGGTTTTATGATATTCGTGAGGTGGTTTTATGATATTCGTGAGATGGTTTTATGATATTCAGGAGATGGTTTTATGATATTCGTGTGATGGTTTTATCATATTCATGAGATGGTTGTATAATATTCATGAGATGGTTGTATAATATTCATGAGATGGTTTTATCATATTCGTGAGATGGTTTTATCATATTCGTGAGGTGGTTTTATCATATTCGTGAGGTGGTTTTATGATATTCGTGAGGTGGTTTTATGATATTCATTAGATGGTTTTATGATATTCGTGAGGTGGTTTTATGATATTCATTAGATGGTTTTATGATATTCGTGAGGTGGTTTTATGATATTCGTGAGGTGG
>NW_022280217.1:167316-169917 GCF_004355925.1 Anarrhichthys ocellatus | reverse complement strand
GGTGGTTTTATGATATTCGTGAGGTGGTTTTATGATATTCGTGAGGTAGTTTTATCATATTCATGAGGTAGTTTTATCATATTCAGGAGATTACTTTAAATGTTATTAAGTCAGAACTTTTCCACCCTTCTCTCAGTCAAAGTTTGGTTCCTGTTGGACCCGGACTGGACCCAGTGGTCCCAGTGTGCTCCACAGATACCCAGCCCTATTTGAGACACAGCAGCCGGGAGATTTAAAGCCAGTCCAGACATTTCCTTCATGCTTCAGACGAGGCGGGAGGGTTTCGGCTTAGTTTGACCTTCACACAAAAAGAGGCGTGCAGTTTGTGTATGAAGCTTACATTTTCCTCAAGTTCCCTGAAAGCATCATCTGCCTGCTTAACGTCAGTCCCTACTAAGTGGGTTCTGTCGACCGGCTCTGAGAGGCCGTACTCGACCATTGCGTTTTCTGTGGCATTAATGGTTCTCAGGACCTCAGTGGTGAGGTCACAGAGGGCGGCAGCAGTCGATCTCTGAAAGCCATGTAGAGGGACAGATGTTAACAGCTGCACAACAACACCTGATCCTGCAGCAGCTACCGGCCCGGACGCAGCGGTACCACCAGTAGAGTCCGGAGGGCAACGCTTTCTTCATGATAGAGCAGTCTCACTGTCAGCTTCAGAAATGAGTATTCCTTTGAGTATTGTTTTACTTTTTAAAGTGACGACTGGGAAAAGAGACGACAACAGAACCCTGTCTCCTAAAGACGACACTCTCAAACAACCAAACTGGGAATGTTCTCCTGGATTACGGTCACAGTTTTTAACACAAAG
The DNA here is from genome assembly GCF_004355925.1 of Anarrhichthys ocellatus. Taxonomy (NCBI): domain Eukaryota; kingdom Metazoa; phylum Chordata; class Actinopteri; order Perciformes; family Anarhichadidae; genus Anarrhichthys; species Anarrhichthys ocellatus. Next base: position 169,106 of record NW_022280217.1, on the reverse strand, counting down.
TTATTGTTGTGAAACGAACCAAAACTTACTGGTTAGGTTAAAATAAGTATGTTTCTTACTTAAATTACGTAACTGAAGTGAGGTCAACAGGTTACGTATGTTACGTATATCAAAATAGCTCAACGTTGACTTGTGGTTTCACACAGGACATGAACAGGGGTCTCCTGGGTGAACGTCTGTGTTTGGACTCTTCTGTCCTTTGATTTGATTAAACATCAAGAACAAACGTAATCTGGGAGACGATACAATTCCCTCAAAACTAGCTGACGGTGCAGTTTAATCTTACGCGGAAGTGACTGACTTCTCCCCTCCTGGTTTAAATATGATTTGGTGAAACACGGCAGAAGAAGATGTGTGTGATCCAGGCAGGTAGCTGCTGACCTTCACATTTCCACAACCTGCTGAACGGTTACGAGCTAACGCAGGAGGCAGCCAGTTAGTGAGGAGCCTAAAGAAACGAATCTTTATCAGAATTACCAATCATCTTCTCTCATTTATCCATATCTTCTTGTAACTATGTGACGTGTGCTTCCAGATAAATCTCGGTTGTAGTGGAACTCTTCATAAAAAAGTATTTTAAATTGATTTGTATTAAATCAGATGACAGTTTCTAAACGTGTTTTGGGGTGAAGCTGAGCCGTAACATGGAAGCATGCACCACAAATGGGATCCTGGACGTTTACAAAAATAAACAGAAGAGTTGAGGTTGTGTCAGTTTGATTAGATCCATCTCGCTGCAACAGGATAAGAACTTATATCAACGATCGAAAAGCTTATTCTTCTAATGACTAAATCTTAATCTTAATCTAATGACTAAATGAGGTCTTTCTGAAACCTCCAGGTTCCCATTTGCTGTAAACTCCGCCCTGAAGTTGAATCCCCTCCTACCTTCTGAGCCTCGGTGGGCATCTCATCGCTGGATGAGCTCAGTTCTTTGTCCTTCAGAGAGTCCAGGTTCAGGACCGGGCCGCCCCTGACGCCGGCCAGACTTTTACCCGCAGAAGAGGTCTTCTTTCCGGCCTCTTCGTCTGACGACGCTCCCTTATCGCTCAGGTTCCCCGCCAGCTCGCTCAGCTTCCTCCTCAGCTTCTCCTCCTCGTTGTGACCGGACAGAGTCAACGTCTGCAGGAGGAAATGGATTTATTGATTAGAAAAAATCATACCAGGATATCAAATGAAAACATCACAGATTAAAGGATCACCTCGTCAGCAGGCGTCATCTTCTCCTCCAGGCGGTTCAGCAGACTCTCGATGGCCGACATGCGTTTGTTCAGCTCGTTCATCTAAATACGAATATCAAAGAAGAGATAAACGATGATCACAATGTTTGATGATTCTTTGGTATTGTGCCGAATATTTTACATGATTTTGTTAATTAATATTTTTATTACACTGTTGTTTGTTTTGTTAAATCTTTGCACTATTGTTTAGTTAGTTCATTTTTTATATTATTCTATTTCAATGTATATATTGTGCATTTTTATGTTTGCATTTTTTATATTTCATATTTTTGTCCATCCATCCATCTATCCATCCATCCGTCTATCTGTCCATCTGTCCATCCATCTATCCATCTATCCATCCATCCATCCGTCCGTCCGTCCAGCCGTCTGTCCATCCATCCATCCATCAATCAATCCGTCCGTCCATCCATCCATCCATCAGTCCGTCCGTCCGTCCATCCATCCGTCCATCCATCCATCCAACCGTCCTTCCATCCGTCCATCCATCTATCCATCCATCTGTCCATCCGTCCATCCGTCCGTCCATCCATCCATCCATCCATCAAT
>NW_022280217.1:157411-167306 GCF_004355925.1 Anarrhichthys ocellatus | reverse complement strand
AGGTGAATACAGTCACCTGTTGGTTGCCCCCTTAGCATGGCTCACCTTTACCTTATGTTTGCTATCACCTGCCTCACCTTCTCCTCACCTATACCTGACCTATACCTGACCTATACCTCACCTTCACCTCACCTTCACCTCACCTATACCTCACAGCAAACCAGTGAGAGCTTCAGTCTGACCTGCTGGGAGCTAAAGTACCCACTTAACCACATGTGTGTGTTCTTTTATGTATACTCTGTGTGTACTGTGTGTGTATTTGTACACATACCAGGTCTCATGGCGTATCGGTCCAGACTCTTCCTGCGGTTCGCTCGTTGGTTGTACACGTCGTAGTCCACATCATTCCTGTAGCCTCGATCCTCCAGAATCTGCTCCACAAAACACAGAGAAGCTCTTTGACATGATTCTACATTAATATTAGTAATGACTGAATTAACGTGTTGTTGACGTACTTGTACAGACGGTCGCCGCGAATACGGGAAATATTCTTCGGGGTCGAAATCCAACGGATGAACAGAGAGCAGACGTTTGCTCTTCCTCATCTGAAACAAGAAGAAACAAAGAGCTTCAAATCTGAAGCTTCACGTCTGATTCAAAAATATGAATGTTTTTAAGTTTGTGTTACCACTTTGTAGTGCTGAACCTCTGCTTCTCCGTGGTCATCCTCCATCCCGTTATACACATCTACAGGTACAAATACAATAATTATACACATCTACAGGTACAAATACAATAATTACACACATCTACAGGTACAAATACAATAATTATACAAATCTACAGGTACAAATGTCATATCAACTCACTGCTGCGGACGTCTGGCATACTCTGAGTGTCGTCATCACGACCACCTGAAGGAGAAACACAAGAGGTCTCATGATATTATGTATTATTATTGTAATAATCATGTTTCAATATTTACATAAATATATAGAAATAAATAATCCATGCTTCCTATATTCAATAGAGTATAATAAACTAGTATCTAATGAACAAGTGAATATCTGCGGTTTCTTATTTAACATCATTTGATATTAAATATTGTTTCCCCAAATGTTCATTTGATTTATAAAACAATTACACCTTTTTCTTTATATAATTTACAAACAAAGTAATACAAACTTAAAAATCATTGAAATGAAAGAGTCAGCTGGTGTTGAACAGCCTCAGGGTCTCTGATCAGCTGACAGGCTGATGACCACGTGTGATGTCACACTCACCGTCTCCGTTCAGCCTCTTGTACAGTGACCTCATCACCTTCGCGCTGCCGAAGCGCTTGAAGCGATTCCTGACGTTGTCGTGGTACCAACCCACAGTACCGATCTTCAGCACCCTGCAGGAGTACACGGCAAATGCTTCATTAGTACACAGCAAATACTTCATGTACACACAGTATATCTACTAGCAGAACTGAGACCATGTTTCTGAGACAGATACGTTCCTTACCTGCGCTGTCAGGACTCAGACCTACCTGTGTGTCTCTCACCTGGTCATGCGGCAGTTGTCACACACCCAGCCGTGCTCCTTCTTGTTGTAGCGGCTGCAGGACTTGCAGGTGTACATGTGGCAGTCCAGACACTGACGTTTACTGTTGACCAGGAACTTAAAGGGCTGCAGGCAGCGGATACAGTGAGACTCGGACAGCTGACTCTGAGACCCCAGCAGCTCTCGCTTTGTGTCTTCCTTCTGGATTTGAGTCTTCAAATCACTGCGATAACCAGAGAGGAGAGAAAGAGCAACCACGATATGTTACAACAGGAAGTGTTACCACGATATGGCTTGTCCTGGGGATGCACCGGAGGTGGAACAATAACACGTAAAGGTTCATAAATATGATTGGAAATCATAAAAAAACACATTACAGAACATGAGATTGATCCTAATTAACCTTTATTGAATATCATAATAAACCTGTTAGATGTCTGTACTACGGTACATCGACTACCAAAACTATAGTACATCTACTACCAGAACTACGGTACATCGGCTACCAAACTACAGTACATCTACTACCAGAACTACAGTACATCGACTACCAAACTACAGTACATCTATTACCAGAACTACAGTACATCTACTACCAAAACTACAGTACTTCTACTACCAGAACTACGGTACATCGACTACCAAAACTATAGTACATCTACTACCAAACTATAGTACATCTACTACCAGAACTACGGTACATCGGCTACCAAACTATAGTACATCGACTACCAAACTATAGTACATCGACTACCAAACTATAGTACATCTACTACCAGAACTACGGTACATCGGCTACCAAACTATAGTACATCGACTACCAAACTATAGTACATCTACTACCAGAACTACAGTACATCTACTACCAGAACTACAGTACTTCTACTACCATAACTACAGTACATCTACTACCAAACTACAGTACTTCTACTACCAGAACTACAGTACTTCTACTACCACAACTACAGTACATCTACTATCACAACTACAGTACATCTACTACCACAACTACAGTACATCTACTACCATAACTACAGTACATCTACTACCAAACTATAGTACTTCTACTACCAGAACTATAGTACATCTACTACCACAACTACAGTACATCTACTACCAAACTATAGTACCTCTACTACCAGAACTACAGTACTTCTACTACCATAACTACAGTACATCTACTACCAAACTATAGTACATCTACTACCAAACTATAGTACTTCTACTACCAGAACTATAGTACATCTACTACCAAACTATAGTACTTCTACTACCAGAACTACAGTACTTCTACTACCAGATCTACACACATTACATGTTAAAGTCACTTGAGGTGGAGCTCATATAACAGAGAAAGTAGATGATGTCACTGTGATAAATGGTGGATGAGATTTGATGTTTGCAGCGAGTTCATTATTTGTGTGTAAATTGATTTTCCATGGTGAAGATGTGATTGTGAGCGTTCACAGAGGACAGAAGCTGCTTTTGTTCTGAGCGGTGTCGTAATGACGTAATGACTCCTCAGTGTGTCCTGGGAGAGAGAACCAGAGACAGTTCACACTCAATGTTTAATGAGAAGTATCAGACTCTGCTGAGAACAACAGTCCCTGACTGTGTCTCTGAGTTTGCCCCTGGGGCTGATGGGAGTTGCAGTCTTTAGTGCGGAACACAGAGCGTCTTTGTGAGCTTCCTGTTGTCTGCTGCAGTCTCTCGCCCGTGTGACCAAGTCGTGATCGACTGCCTCAACAACGACGTCTTTCACGCTCACATTCCTCCAAACGCCACGAGAACGAGTCGCCTCACAAACTATCTAACGCGCTCAATATGGATCCATATTCATATTCATCTGCTCTACATGTTGACTGTTTGAGAGATGTTTTATACATAAATACCTTTAATAATCAGTTTTATTACACTATATAAGAACATGCTTTCTAATGTATTTTGCATGATTTGTGTATATATATATATATATATATATATATATATATTGAAAGGTATTGATATCTGTAACTTATGTGGAAGCAACGACTATTAGATTTACTGGAGGTGCTGACGATGGACATGAGAGAAATGTAAAAAGCAGCGTGAACGTAATAAACATAATAAATATAATAAATATATGAAATATAGCGAGAGATGGATGTTCGTACCCGAGCCGCTCCTCTTCTTTCTTTCGGAGGTTGAAGTCTCGTTGAATCACCTCCCAGACGTGTTTGGCCTCTTCGTCCGACAGACGCGACAGATCCAGTTTACGCTCCATCACACTGAAATCAGATGATGTCGTCAGCAGATGATACCTTAACATATGATGTAGTATATAGTATAGCATATATATATAGTATATAGTATATAACATATGATGTAGTATATAGTATAGCATATATATATAGTATATAGTATATAACATATGATATAGTATATAGTATAGTATATATATAGTATATAGTTAGAGCAGTGCTGTTTAAAGCTGTAGTTACTGCTGTCAGACGTCATTGTCAGTGAGTAACCGAGTTCCTCAGGGTTCTTCAAACAATGTGAGCACAAAGGTGGAATATTTTCAGAAGAAAGATTAAAATATTCCGCTTGACATCTTCTGACGAATAAATTGTAATATTTTGAGAAAAAAAACGGAACATAAAAAAACTCAATATTTCAAGGAAACAAATAAAATGTAATACTTAAAAATAACTGCCAGTACTTAAAGGAACAGTGTGGAGCATTTTAATATTCACAACTATGTTTTTATTATTGTGTAAGAGCCGCTGTGTTCTTATTTACATAGTGAGCCTCTTCATGGAGTCCGCCATGCTTCTACAGGAGCCCAGAAGGGACAAACCAAAGCCTTTAAATATAGCCTTTCATGCCTTTATGTCACCTGAAGGCCACCGTAGTTCTCTGCACTCATGTGAGCCTCACCACTGGATGAACCGGTCAGCTGGAGCTCGCTCAATCAGAATCAGAATCAGAACCGTTTATTGCCAAGGAAGTTTGCACCTACAAGTAATTTGTCGTGGCGGGTGGTGCGTAACATTTAACAATAGACAATAACATTAAACTGTCAATAATCAACACAGTGCACGAAATAGAAACATTAAAATTTACAATAAAATATAAAATATAGAATAAAGTGCACAACAAGACAGATAACAGGACTGTAAAACAAGTGAAGTGCAAGTGAAAAGTTAAAGTGATGAGTGTGTTTAAATAAAGAAACAGGGATGTGCAGGGGAGAGACCAGAAGGAAATGTCCTGGGGATGACAGAGTCAGTGGGGGACCCGGGCTTTGTTCATGAGCCCGACTGCGGACGGGAAGAAACTGTTTGTGTGGCGTGAGGTCTTGGTTACTTCACTCATTTATAAAGTCCTGACACAATAAAAGGATCAACGTGATCAACAAGTTTCTCTTCACCTTTAAAGTCTCATTGAACCTTACTTTGACTGATTTACTCCGATTCAAACGGATGACTTTATATCACAGAAATGTGTTGATCAGTTTGCAGCAGTTGCATTAATGTTGGTGTGAATCAGAACAGCCAGGCTGTGTTTCCGGTTGCTCGTCTGTGTTGCCGGTCTGTTTTTAAAGTTGCAGTTTTTCACCACACCCTGATGACTTCACATGAACCTGATGAATTCACTGTGAAAGCAGCGAAACGTTGAAACTCTCTGATATTTACTCGATTGAACTTGAATATGTTTAAACCGTCAGAATGTTTCTGTCTCTCTTCATGTTCAGATTATATGAAGTACTTCTGGAAGCCACGAATCGACTTCATGAAACAAGTTTCAAATTTGCAAATCAAACGACTAATAACAAATATGAAATAAAGAACAAATGTATGAAATGAAGATAAAACAAACAGTGACAGAAATACACAAAACAGACATTTGAATGAACGTGATGAAAGAAGAATAAACTCACCGTGTGTTGGTGTGCTCAGGCTGCTGGATGATGAGACGGACGTCTGAGTTCAGACTGAGAATCAGCTGATCACATGACCACGTCCTCATGACAACACACACACACACACACACACACGCCCGCCCGCCCGCCCACCCACCCACCCACACCCACACACACACACACACACACACACACGAGAACATTCAAGAGTAATATTCAGAAAATTAAACAAACACAGATAATTTGACATTAAAAACATTTGGTAACACTTTATAATAACTACACACTATGAAGCATTAGTTAAGTTTGAGTAAAGACTTAATTCATCATTTATTAAGCATCGTTCCTACTTTAACACTCATTAGTATGCATTTCATAACAGTTATACATGTTTTATTCTTGAATAATAAGCTTGTCTGTTATGTGTTTCATGATTGTCTTTTCATACTTTATAAATGATGGATTCCACATTTGTAAATTAATTATTATATATATTACAACCCAACTATTAAGGAGTTGTAGATGATTGATAAGATCATATATAAAGTGTTGGTAAATGATTAAGAACGTATTTTGATGTACATTATTCATATATTTATATGTATGATTTAGATATGCACTGATGTTAGGGACTATGTTAATACATGCTTTATAAACGTGTATTAATACTGCACCCATGATTAATTCAGGTAGTTACTAGTCGTTAGTAAAGTATTTTGTGTGACCTGATCTAAAGTGAGGACTATCTCTGCCCTATAATCTAGTTGAATTGTTAATGTTGGGATGTCGACCATATTGTCTGCACGGAGAATTGTTTTTGTTGCTTCTGTTTACATTCAAATTAAAAAAATGCTCTACAGGCATAAACTACTGTTGTTGTTTTGCTTGTCATATTTTTCTAATGTTGATAATGGGTGACAATCCCTCCGAATCTCTGAGCTCCTCACCCTATCTCTAAGTCTGAGCTCAGACACCCTATGAAGGAAGGAAGGAAGCACATACCACTGCGTTTCAAGTCAAAGTACACATACCTAGTATTCTTTCGAAGAGTCACCTCTTACAGAGTATTTTAATACCTGTAGCCGTCAGATAAAAGTATTTACAGAAGTACTTTGTTGTAAAACACAGAGGTCCTACCTGCGTGACTCCAGCGTCGCTCTCTAACAGTTGTTTCCCTCTGACACACAGACGGCTGCTTATGTAACAGCTGAGCCTCCACTGAGCCGGCAGCTCAGATCAATAATCAATGAGAGCGATCGATAGCTCATCACTGCACACGTCACCAAAAACTCTTCTGACAATTTGAGTTTCATAGTTTTTATGTAGAGGGAAATCATGACAGATATTACTGAGTGGGTACAATGTGTACTGGTAGTATTGTTAAAGCAGAGCCTGGCTGCACAGAGGAGGAAAACAAGCGCCCCCTCCTCAGTCTGTGGCTCCCTCTAGTGGGTGAAGCTGGTCAATGCAATAAAAACATGGATATAGTAGGAACTGTTCTTTTTAAAGTATACAAGTCTTCAGGTTAAAGGTTTAGTCCCCCTACAAACAGTCTTCCAAGCTCCGCCTCCAGCACCCGGGCGGGGCTAAACGTGTCAACGACGCCCCCGCCGGCCACGTCCCCCAGCGTCCTCCACCAGGGCAGCCTACTGGCCTGCAGCGCCGCATTGTGGGAGTCTCGGGCGCGGGCGGCGACGGGACCCGAGGGGCTCAGGAAGGAGTCAGCGTCTGTTGTCGTGATGACGGAGAGGGGCGGGGCATCTGTGTGTGGGGAGGAGGAAGACATTTTTTCTTAAATACACATAAATTTGTATGAAGTTTGGTTGATTGCTTAACTATAATTAGTGTGTGTGTGTGTGTGTGTGTGTGTGTGTGTGTGTGTGTGTGTGAGACCTCGGAGCAGCTCCAGCTGTGTGTGTGTGTGAGCCAGCAGAGCCTCCACCGTCTGCTCCTCCCTCCTCCGGTCTCCTCCTCTCTCCAGCTCCGACAGCAGCAGCAGCTGCACCTCCTCGTGGAGACGCTCGCACTCCTGACGGGACACGCGGGACGACTGTGTACACAAAGCATTGTGGGTAATATATCTGCTGATTGTTTGTTGACATCTTTAAGGAGTTAAAATGTCTTACAGGATGTCGAGAGATGTGCTCCTCCACCTGTCTCTTCAGCTCTGCCCTCCGGCTCTCCGTCAAGCCGTTCTGACCAATCCAGAAAGACGTGGTGGGCGGGACCAGCGTCGCTCGTCGTCTCTGCAGAAAGCGACGCACCTGAAGACGTGTGTGTGTAGTGAGAAAAAATGCAATCAACAAAATGTATGTATTTTAGTACAACCGAATGCTGTCACTGAAAGTGGCCACGCCCCTCAATTATACCTCACTTTAGACATTAATATAATTTAAACGTGTAAGTTGTATAAACAGTTGTCATAAACACGCTGTAAAGTTCTTCGTTTCTGCTGTAAACTTCGTTTTAAACATGGTCTTCTGTTGGAGCCTCTTGTGGCCATTTGAGGAACTGCATTGTGTGCAATGAGGGTCCTCACAAGTACAGAAAGACAAGTCTGTGTGTGTGTGTACCGCTCTCTGCAGCGTCCTGGCGGCCTGCTGCCTCGTGTGTGTGTGTCTCAGTGTGTTGTTGTTGTAGCGTCGTCTCTCTCTGAAGCCTCTCCAGAAGCTCTGGATCAACACGGCCGCCTGACGCTCACACTCCTGCAGGTACGGCTGCACCTGGTCTACACACGCACACGCACACGCACACACACACACACACACCTGATGTCATGTGAATCCAAAATCTAACAAATGACAAATTTTAGTTGAGCCAACAACCAAACTCTGTACATTTATTAGTGTCTGTGTGTATGTGTGTGTGTGTAGGTGTGTGTGTAGGTGTGTGTGTAGGTGTGTGTGTGTAGGTGTGTGTGTACCAGCAGGAAGTAGCTGCAGCAGTGTTCTCTGTTTCTGGTGGAACTCCCTCCTCGCCTGCTGACGCCTCACACACACCTAAAACACACACACACACATTACTACACACATTACTACAATAATTCCATCAGTGCACTAAGAGTACTCAGACTGCAGTATTACTCTCACCTGATACTTCAACTCCTCCTCCCATCGCTGCGCCTCCTTCTGCTGCTGCTGCTGCTGCCTCCTCCTCCTCTGACACCTGAGACACATGTACTCTAAGTACTTAAACACACCTTTACTGTAAGTACCTAAGTACAAGTTTGTAGTACTTAAGTACACGTTTACTGTAAGTACCTAAGAACACGTTTACTGTTAGTACACGTTTGTAGTACTTAAGTACACGTTTACTGTAAGTACAAGTTTGTAGTACTTAAGTACACGTTTACTGTAAGTACATGTTTGTAGTACCTAAGTACAAGTTTGTAGTACTTAAGTACATGTTTACTGTGAGTACAAGTTTGTAGTACTTAAGTACATGTTTACTATAAGTACATGTTTGTAGTACTTAAGTACACGTTTGTAGTACTTAAGTACACGTTTACTGTAAGTACACGTTTGTGGTACTTTGGTTTATAAAATCTGATGTTTCGTTATGAATCAAACTCCAACAGTTTCTACAAATACAGATGAAACAATTAGTACTTTAATTAGGTTTTAATTAATCAATTAATCAATTAGGAGACAGACAGACAGACAGCTACCGGTATGTCCTCTGCAGCATGCTGACTGCTCTGTTCAGACTCTTCATTCTCCGTCTGGTCTGATACGACCTCCAGACCGCCTGGATCACACACGCCGCCCGCACGCGCTCAGTACACACCTACACATGGGGGGGGAGGGGGTCAGAGACGGAGGAGGACAGACAGACAGAGAGTCAGACAGACAGCCAAAGACACAGACAGACAGACAGACCGACCTGTGGACGCCTCCTTGTGTCAGATTGGATGAGGGCGATCAGCTGATCCACTTCCTGGTCAAAGCCCCGCCCCCTCCAGTCTTTGTCCAATAGAATGTCCAGAGCTGCAGAGACACAGTGACCTCTGACCTCTCAGGATTTGAGACCCAATAATCATTCAACTGTTATTAAAAAATATATCTCAACACGTGTGACCTCTGAAGCTGAGGAGGAGGGGCTGGACCCGGAGCTCCTGCTGTCTGGCCATGAGGAGGATCAGTCTGATGGAGGCCCCGCCCACCGAAGAGTCACAGCTGACGGTCAATTGGCCGACGGCCTCGTTAAGCAGCAAGAGGACGGAGTCATCGCTCAACTCAGACAGGAAGTCACTGCAGAGAGACAGACAGGTAGAGAGACAGAGAGAGAGAGAGACAGAGAGAGAGGTAGAGTGAGAGACAGACAGGTAGAGAGGTAGAGAGAGAGAGACAGACAGGTAGAGAGGTAGAGAGAGAGAGACAGACAGGTAGAGAGGTAGAGAGAGAGAGACAGACAGGTAGCGAGGTAGAGAGAGAGAGACAGACAGGTAGCGAGAGACAGGTAGAGAGACAGGTAGAGAGAGAGAGAGGTAGAGAGACAGGTAGA
>NW_022280217.1:156733-157401 GCF_004355925.1 Anarrhichthys ocellatus | reverse complement strand
GACAGGTAGAGAGAGAGAGAGGTAGAGAGACAGGTAGAGAGAGAGAGGTAGAGAGACAGGTAGAGAGAGAGAGAGGTAGAGAGACAGGTAGAGAGAGAGGTAGAGAGACAGGTAGAGATTTTTTGATTTTTCAAAATCACTTTATTTACACATTTATAATTTGTACAATTTCAACAATTCAATGAAGTGCTAATGCGTTAAATTCACAGGTTGTTTTTAAATATATATAATAGTTTATCTGATAAAAACTTGTGCAAACATCAACTCGTCATTGACCACCAAACAGCTTTCTGATCTGGCTTGGTTCCACAACTGGCTGCCCTGTGTCTGCTAAAAGTGAGTGGACTACCCTCCTCTGCCCACTCTTCTTCTCCAGGCCGAAGAAGAAGCTAGAGGGAGTGTCCATCTCTGTGATGGTCTGGAATCGGGACCGGACCAGTGCACCCTGAGGTCGGCCAAAGACATTTTTTATCTTGAGGACTTCAATATGTCCTCGATCTCCTGTGGACTCCCTTAAACTCTCTAGTTCCACTATATCAGTCTCCAGGTCCTTCATAGATCTGGTGATGTCTCGGTGATGTTGAGGGTGTGCTGCTGGCAAAGGAGCCTAATCTCAATCTCACCATGGTCCCACCACTGCCTAAGACTGCTGAACTCACTCCTCCTCT
>NW_022280217.1:151619-156633 GCF_004355925.1 Anarrhichthys ocellatus | reverse complement strand
GGGTAGAGAGGCAGAGGGGTAGAGAGGCAGACGGGTAGAGAGGCAGAGGGGTAGAGAGGCAGACGGGTAGAGAGGCAGACGGGTAGAGAGGCAGAAGGGTGAAATAGCAGTCAGGTAGACAGGTGAGTGGAGACAGTCAGGCAGGTCGTGGGATGACAGACAGGTATAAAGTTTGGAGGTGAGACGTGGACGCGTAGACAGATAAACTGGCAGTGATACAGGTATACAGGTGTGTCATCACCTGCTCCGCCCCCTGGTGGAAGCTGGTTGCCATGGCGAGCGTGATGCTGCGTTCCTCCAGCGCCGTCGTCAGCGTCTTCCAGTCGTCCTGTAACCGTGACGACACCGCGGTGATCCGCCCCCCCCCCATAGTGACCGGCCTCCGCCAACCGCACCGCCACCGTCACCACGCTGTCCACGTTCACACTGCCGTTCTGTACAGTCACCACGGGGTTAATGTAGACAGACAGGCAGGCAGACAGAGAGAGAGAGGCAGGCAGACAGAGAGAGAGGGACAGACAGACAGAGAGACGGAGAGGGAGAGACAGAGGGACAGAGAGAGACAGAGAGAGAGAGAGAGACAGACAGACAGACAGATGCTCACCATGCAGTTGGCGGTGAAGTGCTGGTGTTGGTTCTGGAGGTCGAGGGCGTGCTGGTTGTTCTGACCGACCTCAGCCAGAGTCTGAACGAACAAGTCTTTACTGTGAGCTATCCACTCCGACATCTGGGACAGGAAGAGTACTTTAGTTAGTAATACTAGAGTTCTCAGTAGTACTACTATAGTCATCAGTAGTAATACTATCGTCATCATTAGTACTACTAGAGTTATCAGGAGTAATACTAGAGTCATCAGTAGTAATACTATAGTCATCAGTAGTAATACTAGAGTTATCAGGAGTAATACTAGTAGTAATACAAGAGCAAATCCACTCATTCTACATATTTTCATCTCACATATTCAGTTAGTTCCAGACTCACTGACTGACTCCCGGTGAACCCTGATCATTGAACCTCACCTTGGTGGCGTCCTGCTCAAACAGGTGCAGCTGCAGCACCTGATCCAGGTGCAGCTTCCTGTCGCTCCAGCATTGCAGCAGGTGACCACGAGCCGCCTGCAGCCGGTCCAGCAGAGACGAAACCTTTGGCGCGACGCTCTGGAAGTCCGCCCCGCCCGACAGCCAGCTGCCGTGACTACCACCGCCGCCGCCTTCGGTGGAGGCGTCACCGTGGGAGGGGCCAAGGCGCATGCGCTGGAGCAAGCTCCGCCCCTCTCGCTCGAGGGAGTCGACCGGTGCCGTTGCTATGGTGTTACGGAGCCGACCGTGTTCCTCCAGAAGTCTGGAGATGGAAAGTTGTTATTTTTCCGGAAACAAAAATATCTTTATGTCAAACAATTGTCCATATAAGTTAGAACACGAATCAATAACTCACTTGCGGGCCTCGTCGACGTCCTGTGGCTCCGGTATGCGGTTCAGCCCGGCCTCCAGCTGCTCCAGCTGGGCCAGCAGCTGCGTGGCAGCTCCGGTGAACTCCTCCAGACCCAGACGCAGCTCGGTCCACTCCACGTGGTCGTACTCCAACGAACCACCGAGGTCAGAGGTCAGCTGCGAGGGGTCGACGAGCCGGGACAGACCCTCCACCGACACCAAGCTGGTCTGAAGACGGGTATGACCAGTTAGCAGCAGCAGTACTTTAGTTGGCAGCAGCAGTACTTTAGTTAGCAGCAGCAGTACTTTAGTTGGCAGCAGCAGTACTTTAGTTAGCAGCAGCAGTACTTTAGTTGGCAGCAGCAGTACTTTAGTTGGCAGCAGCAGTACTTTAGTTAGCAGCAGCAGTACTTTAGTTAGCAGCAGCAGTACTTTAGTTGGCAGCAGCAGCAGTACTTTAGTTAGTAGCATTGACAAAACTTCATTCAGCAACGATGCATCAGTTAGCAACAGTAGCACACATATGTAACTCAGCAGTATTATTGCAGCAGTAAGCAGTAGTATTACTGTAGTTATCAGTATTACTACTTTAGTTGTCACTAGTACCTCGAAGGTGAGCTTGGCGCTGCCCAGGTTGGTCTTGTGTTTCTGCCAGAACGTGTCCGGTTTGATGAGCAGCGCTGTGTGAATGTTGGAGGAAAACGACTCCTGCAGCGTCCGTAGAACCGGCTTCACGCTGTCCCACTTACTGCCGCGCATGTCCACCACCACCGTGAAGCCACGAGCACGCACGTCCTCACTGTCACACAGACAGACAGACAGACAGGGGGTTGAGAGCGAGACAGGGCAAGCAAAGAGACAGGTGGAGAGGTTCATCAGGTGGACAGTTACCTGGGTATGGTCGCCAGGTAGGTGACCAATCGGCTGAGGTCTTCCTGTTTTATTCGATCGTGATTGGTCCTGGCAGGGAAGGTCAGTATTGGTCCGCCACGTTTGTCCCGCCCACCTAGAAGAACACAGTTAAACCGGGTCGCATCGGGACCAAGCCGGGGTTACAATCTGCAGGTGTGTGTGTTGCTTTTACCCGAAACGAAGGCCACTTTCTCTCTGAGCACCGTCAGGACGTCCACCGCTCGGACACACTCTGCTTTACCAGAACCTGGAGAGGTAGAATTCGTTTATTTATTTATTGGTTTATCATATCGACTGTCTTACTGGTCTTTCTGTTGTTGTTGTTATTGCCACACTTTTGCAGCTTTTGTCTGTCAAAGCACTTTGTAAACTCTGTTTTTAAAGGTGCTGTAAATAAAGTTATTGTTATTATTATTACATTGTGTCATCGTTTTTTAAAGCAAAATTGCCAAACTTACGCAGACGTAGCGTCTACGTTTTTGAAGGATTTTCTTCTTTTCATAGTTTTGTGTGAAAGTAAACTGAATAATTAATTTGGTTGCATCGTCTTAGAGCGATTAATCCAGAAATACCTTCTCAGATTCACACATTCAGCACCATAGACCATAACTTCTCTCTGTTCACTTCCTGCTTTTAGTATTGCTCATCACTTCCTGGCAAAGACATCTTTATGCCATAAGGTTAGAATATGTAATATTTAGATAGAGGGTTAGAAAGAGCTCAGCAAACGACATCAAACTACTTCCACCCGTCCACCAACATGAGCCAACCAGGCTGATAGACGCTTCAATTAAAACGCTCCTGCAGCTCAGAGTGTGTGTGTGTGTGTGTGTGTTGCAGACAGGCCTCAGATCATCCTGCACAGCGGGAGAACGCTAATCCAACACACACACACACACTGAGGGCATTAAACGTCTCACATTAGCAGCAATAACCCTCAGAGAGAGAGAACCTACAACAGGAAGCAGATGAAGGAGAACGCTCACAGTTATTCAACCTAAGCTACCTCCTAGCAGTGTCCTCTTCCTCCTTCATTAGTGTCCTTCAGTCCTCCCTCCGGACCGATCCATCTCCTCAAAAAACCCAAAACCGACAGTTCAGACCCAGACTGACTGATGGATTATCAGATGTTTACCCAAATAACATCCAGCTTTAAACAAATCTACACAAAAACAGGTCAAGTTGAGCTGTAGTGAAATTAAAACACATCAGTGTGTTATTCTATTTTAACTTATTTAACTGCATGTATAGTTGAGACAATTCAGATCCTTTAGATAAAGATAAAAGCCCTCCAGCGTCTTTATGGTAAAAATACAGCGAATCCTTCACAATAAGCTTTTATTGTGAAGGATTCGGGGTATTTTCACCATAAAGCCCTCCAGTGTCTTCTTAGGAGTAAAATATTAGATATAACATATTAGTAAAATCCACCCAGCTGTTTTACAGTAAAAGCCACCCCGCCACCTGCAGCGTCTTTACGGTAAAAATACCCCGAATCCTTCACAATAAAAGCCCTCTAACCTTTTAATAGTGAACAGCTGCCAGTAGTATATAAGTAGTATTATACAGTATAGTACAGTGAATAACTTTGGTTCTTTAAACTTTTGGTCTGACAAAACAAGCAATATTAATGTAAACGTATGATAATGCTTTGGTTATATTCCACATAATCAACATAAAGAGGATGTGTTTTATTTTGGAGGTTTTAATCTCTAGTTAATAAATAAAGGTTGTATATGAATAACGGTTATATATTAACGCGTCAAGTCATGAAATGTTGAAGCTGAACAGTAAAATGTTCACTGACAGCGTATTTCATGATTTAGTTACATTTAGAGAACTTACTGCACTTAGTTAAGAAGCAGGAAAGATGGTGTTTCAAAGTAAAAGTCCTCCAGTAAAACCCAATCCCTAACCCGGGTCATCAGTCAGACTACGGGGTCTGCTCGGGTTTACTTCTTTGCTTAAAGATTAAACTCTATTGCATCGAACTGTGACCACTTGCAGTGATTCCTTCAAAATAAAATGCTTATATTTCAGTGAGTATTTCGTAGTTAGTGGTGGGTGTTTGTGGGCCGTAAACACGAGTCTGAGTCCAGACTGCTATCAAGGAATTAGGAGATCAGCGGTGTCTCAGGCTGACCAGCTGTCAATCAGAGTGACCGGCCTCGGAGATGCAGAAGGGATTTCCATTGTGATGAAGCTGTCTCACTCACACACACACACACACACACACACACACACACTGAGTCAGTGAAAAGACTAAAATAGCTGCAGATGAAAAGCCTCCAGAGAAACTTGCTGTCAGTCTGTCAGGACTCATCTCACCGATTACGCAACAAAAACTAATAAATATATTCCTCCAAAATGTCAGCCTCTTAGAAATTAAGACATCAGAGTCGGACTGAGACGATTCATACTCATTACTTTTATACTGTTTGTGTCGTATTATGAATATTAACATATCTAGAACATATAAGGTCGACAAAATAAAGTAAAATCGCAAACAGAGACGAGGAGATGAATTAAAGTCACTCCCATGTCGTAGAAAACGAAGTGAAAGTAAAAATTCACAAATGTAGAAATGTAGTCAAATCTATCCCACACCTTCACAGTAAAAGCTCTCCAGATGCTTCTCAGTAAAATCTATCCCTCACCTTCAGAGTAAAAGC
>NW_022280217.1:148793-151609 GCF_004355925.1 Anarrhichthys ocellatus | reverse complement strand
CCAGATGCTTCAGAGTAAAATCTATCCCTCACCTTCACAGTAAAAGCCCTCCAGCTTCTGTCTGGGAGCCAAATATTTCACCTTTTTCATCCTGATGAGTCTCTTTAAGAATCTCCAGAACTCTACGTGTGGTTTAGGTTTAGTTTCACCAGTTTAACCAGTTTAGCCAGTAAAAACCTCGACCTTCTAATTATGACACATTGCGATATGATTTTTTATTGACGCCCGTCGTCCAATCAGAAAGCGGTATTTATTTTTGCGATCATGGTGTACTAATACCACTAATAATACTTCTATATTGGAGTGAATGGAAAAATCACGTGACCACATATATACATATATATATATATATATATATCAATCAGCTTTCATATTACTACACATGACATTACATCACACACACACACACACACACACACACTAATAACCAAGCAGGCCTTCCCATAATCCTCCTTGGTAGGACCCTCCACCCCCAATACACTCTCTCTCGCTCTCACACACACACACACATTCTCTGAGTCAATGGGCGGATGTGGAGGCATCATGGCGAAAGCAGCTCCTACTACACTCACACACACACACACACACACTCACACACACACACACACACACACACACACCCTACCTGCCGTCGCCAGGCCGTCCGGGCCCGCTTCTCCTCCTCCATCTACCGAATTCATCCTCCCTCCTCCTCCTCCTCCTCCCTCCTCGGTCCTCCTCCTCCTCCGCTGCCTCGCGCTCTCTCCTCCGTTATGTACCGTCGCTCCTCGCCTCCTCCCTGCCTACCGGTCCATCCCTGCGGGTTTACATCAGATCGGATCGGTCCAGGCTGTGTTCCGCTCCCCCCGGTACCGATCGGTCCTTCACTGGTGCATCCTCCTCGGCTGAGCCTCGACAGTCCTCCTCCTCCTCCTCCTCCTCCTCCTCCTCCTCCTCCGCTGCTGCTGTTCTTACGTTTCCGTGATCCCGCGCGGCATCATATCACGTCACCGTTGCCGCTATAGTACCGTGAAACCCCGGTGTGTGTCTCTCCTCCTGCCGGACCGGGCGGCGGACGGTCGGTGGCTCTCGGTGTGTGTGTGTGTGTGTGTGTGTGTGTGTGTGTCAGCACGCAGGCGCACCGGAGAGAGAGCGAGAGAGCTGCTGCAGCAGCTGCACCGATTAACACACACGAGCCTCCGTTACTATGAACGTTACTGTTTACACTGCAGCGATCAGCTGAGAGGAGCATTTATCTATTCTATTGTGATTCTATGATGTTTTCTGTTTTATTATTGTATTTGTTTGTATTATTCTAAATTAAATATTATTTTTATTTTAATATAATGTGTTTATTTGGTTATGTTATAGTTTATTATATTGTTTTACATTATATATTTATTTTATTATACTAAAACATTTCTTATTGTAATATAGAGCTTTGATGTTGTAAGAATCATAAGAGGGACAGTAACATCATAAATACAGTGAACAAATGTATTAATAACAGTAATATTTGATGAAGTTATGAAGTGAAGCTGCAGCGCCACCCAGCGGCCACATCAACACACAGCAGCCTGAGAACTCCTGAGAGGCTTTTATTCTTTAATCTGTGGCCTGTTTATGAATTATCTTCATGATTCATCTCATATGTTGGATTATTAATATAATCATTAAATCAGCTGTTATACATGTATAAATAGTTTGTTCATTCATATGTATGTTTATATATATATATAGATGTTTATATTATAATACTGTTTTGTGGCAGTTTGGACTTTTTAAGACCTTTTTATTTCATTAGCATTTGATTAATAAATTAATAATATAATATTTATACTATTCACTCATTCTACCTATTTGTAATTATATAATTATTCTAATGTTGGCTTTGTTTAGTATTTCTTAGTTTATTACTTTATGTTTGTGTTGAAATCCTGCTGTTTTGTTTATTTCGTGTCAATAAAGCTCGTTTTGAATGGAAACGTTTATTTATATTTCCCATGATCCTCCTGCTCTTTGGTGCAGAGGGCGTCGCGGCGTCACGTTACCGTAGAAACAAGAGCGTCGGCTAACTCTGGCTGCTAAAAGCTAACTTTGCTACCGAGGTTAGCTAAAGAACGTTATTTTTCGGATCTTTTTAACGTTTCTAAATCTGCTAAACACGTTAACGCGTGACGTCACCTTCATCTTCAGGTGTTGTTAAATAGCTGTTAGCTGTGTTAGCTTCAACGACTAAACAAGCCTAGCTAACGAGCTGCTAATGCTAACAGGTGTAACGCCGGAAACCAGAGAAGTTTGGACCAAATATTGACACGTGAGGTCTACACACACACACAGAATGTCTTTATTAATAACATGTTTATTTTTGCATGTTATTGACATCTCTCTGTCTCCTGGTCCTCCTGTCTGTCCCTCAGAGGCTCTGCAGACAGACGGCTCGGCTCGTTGGCTTCTGTGAGTCTGTCTTGTATCCGAGAGGAGTCCTGAGTCACTGCGTCCTCCTCGTGACTCTAAATCCCAGAATGCAGCGGGGCAACTGGAGCGCTGCCGCCACGCTCGCCCAGCTCACCAGGTACTTCACTGTTACTGATTTATTCTGTATTTAAACAATATTTAGAAATCAGCTCCACCTTAATTAATTATTATTTTATTTATGTTTTCATAAAAAGACCGTTTTGTATATAAAAATCTACAATATTTAAATTGATGAATTATGTTTATTTCTTGTTGTTTTAACGTCACAGTATTCAATCCTAGTATCCTTAAAAAATATATATTATAAAAATATATATATTATAAATATAAATATATATTTATATTTATAATATATATAT
>NW_022280217.1:139230-143793 GCF_004355925.1 Anarrhichthys ocellatus | reverse complement strand
CTACCCGTCTGCCTCTCTACCCGTCTGCCTCTCTACCCGTCTGCCTGTCTGCCTCTCTACCCGTTTGCCTCTCTACCTGTCTGTCTAGTTCCTGCTCAGAGTGGAGAGCTGGGTTCAGGTGTGCTCTGAAGGGCCGTTTCCGTCAGCGACAGCAGAGCTGGACGCTGCGACGAAGAAACACCAGGAAGTGAACGAGGAGATCTCTGCTAACTACACACAGGTACCTGTCTGTCTGTCCACATACCTGTCTGTCTGTCCAGACATCTATCTATCTGAAAGTCTGAAAACCTGTCTCTCTCTCTCTGTCTGTCTGCAGGTCAGTGAGAGCGGTAAAGCCTTAATGGACGTTCTCCAGCGTTGCCCAGCGACCGACTCAGACAACGCTGCGACCAAACCGGACTTCACCAATGCCACGCACGGCATCATGGGAGTTCTGCACCAGGTCATGCAGGTATGGGTCACGGTAACACGTCTCACATGTGACCAACAGACAGACAGGTGGACTGACGTGAAGTTTTTTATTATTTGCAGGGTCACCATGAGGTGGAGGGGGCGTGGCAGCATCGTAAGCTCCGCCTCCACCAGCGCCTGCAGTTGTGTGTGTTTCAACAGGATGTCAGACAGGTACAATCCAGATCCAGTCAGGATCCAAACCCAGATTTACTTTTCAGAATCTGTCCCACAAATTCACCTGTCATCCCCCCCCCCTCCCACCTGTCTGTCTCTCTCTCTACCTGTCTGTCTCTTAGGTGTTGGACTGGGTTGAGCAGCACGGTGAGGTTTTCCTGAACAAACACAGCGGCGTGGGGAAGTCTCTGCACCGAGCGAGAGCGCTGCAGAAACGCCACGACGACTTCCAGCAGGTCGCACAGGTAAACATCACTTAGACCTGCATTAACTGAACCACACTTAGACCTGGATTAATTGAACCACATTTAGACCTGGATTAATTGAACCACACTTAGACCTGGATTAATTGAACCACACTTAGACCTGGATTAATTGAACCACACTTAGACCTGGATTAACTGAACCACACTTAGACCTGGATTAACTGAACCACACTTAGACCTGGATTAACTGAACCACACTTAGACCTGGATTAACTGACCCACACTTAGACCTGGATTAATTGAACCACACTTAGCCCCCACATGGTCATACAAATAAAATTAATAAATACATGTGTGTGTGTGTGTGTCAGAACACTTACACTAATGCAGAGAAGCTTCTGGAAGCAGCCGATCAGCTGGCTCAGTCTGGAGAGTGTGAGGAGGAGGAGATCTACCAGGCAGCCAGAGACCTGGAGCTCCGCATGCAGGTGAAAGAAAAAAGCAAAGGCTTTTATTGTGAAAGGCAGCTACAGGAAGTGTTTGCATAATGTGTGTGTGTGTGTGTGCAGGCGTTCATCCAGAGAGTTGAACAGAGGAAGCTGCTGCTGGACCTCGCTGTGTCTTTCTACACACACACCAAGGAGGTAATACACTCAAGTATATATATATATAAATATGTATATATCTTTCTTTTCTCCTCTCCTCCCACCACCTCCTCCTGCCCACTACCTCCTTTCCTCATTTCACCATCCTACTTCCTTTCCTCCTCAACAATCTGGAATTACAAAGTAGAATTTGTCAAAAAAAAGTTCAGGATCTGTTTCGATATCTGACAGTATCTCCTCTTCTTCCTCCTCCTCTCCTCTCCCCCCCTCCTCTCCTCCTCCCCAGCTCTCGGTATGGATGGAGGGCCTCCAGAAGCAGCTGTCGTCTGATCTCTGTGTTTGTCCCGACACCGTTGAGTCTCTTCAGGCTCTGATGAGTCAGCAGCAGCAGCAACAGGCCAACACACAGGTGAGGGTCACCTGACCTCTGACCTCTCACCCCTGACCCATGTCGTAACAACCTAATACCGACCTCTGACCCCTCACACTAACCCCAAATCTAACCCTGACCTACAGGAAGCAGCGATGAGTGTCATCCGGGAAGGAGAAGACCTCATCCTGCAACTCAGGTACACACAGAGTGTGTGGGTGCGTTTGATTCACTCGTCGGGGTAGCTCAGAGTGGAGCTGGTGTATCTAACTACTGTAGGTGTGTTTGTTTTAGGCCTCTAGGGGGCTCTGTGGCACACGTGATGAGTGTATTCAGTGGGGGTGCTTTTATTTTGTAGTTTGTGCTTTTATTTTGTAGTTTGTGTTGGTGCTTTTATTTTGTAGTTTGAGTGTATGGGTATGTTTGTTTTCTATTTCATGTAGAGTGTGTTGGTGCTTTTATTTTTTAGTTTGTGTAATGTGTGTGGGTGTTTTTTCTTATAGTTTGGAAGCGCTTGTTTTCTAGTTTGTGTAAAGTCTATGGGTGCGTTTGTTTTCTACTTCATAAAGCCTGCGTGGGTGCGTCTGTTTTCTAGTTCACAAAGTCTATGTGGTTGGGTTTCTTCTCTGGTTGTCTTTAACCATTTGAGGTGTGTTTGTTTCAGGCCTCAGGGCAGCTCGGTGGCCCAGGTGGAGACAGTGCTTCAGCAGCTGGAGGAGTCTCACGTTCAGCTGGAGGAACTTTTCCACCAGAGGAAGATCCGACTGGACGTCAACCTGCAGCTCCGCATCCTGCAGCAGTGCACTCTGGAGGTAACAACGGTTGTTGATAATCAATATGTTGTCACCTCCCACCACCGGGTCTAGGTCGCCCACCTTTAGTGTGTGTTTCTAGGTAACGGGGGAAATGGACGCCTGGAAGCAAGACCTCCAGAAACAGACCCAGGACTTCTCCGCAGAGAAGCTAGCGTCGTCGCGGCTAGCCGACGCCAACCAGGACAAGCTAACGTTGGGCCAGTCGCGGCTGGTGGAGGCTAGCCCGGAGGTGCTAACGCTGGCGCAGCAGCGCATCCACAGGTAGATGAGATGGCGTGATGACGTCCTCCTGACTCGCCAAAATAAAAGCATGTCAGGCATTGACTTGATTTATTGATCTGCAGGCACATGGAACGGAGGCTGGCTATGAACAACATGATCTATGAGGTCATCCAGCAAGGCCACGATCTCCAGCAGTACATCACCGAGGTTCAGGCCTCAGGTAAGACCCCCCTGTTAGTGCAGCAGCACATCCACGGACACATCCGCCATGTTTTTGAATGAAAGAACTTAACGGCAGCTAATATGGATGGACAAAAGAAAGGGATCCAGTATTGAGCCTTGGGGTACACCACAAGACACAATCAAGAAAGGATCTGGTCCTTGAGGGGCTTCCAGGAGTGGTTCCAGAGGTTCTTGAGTGGTTTCTAGTGCTCTTGAAAGGGGTTCTAATGGTGCCCGATACAGCTGTGGTTCTTCATGAGGTGAGTCCTTTAAGGGGTTCCAGAGGTTCTTGAGGAATAGTCACTTGGAGGGGTTCAATGGTTCTGAAAGGCTTTCAATAGACCTTGGTAGACTCTTGACAGTGCTCCAGTGGTCAATGATTGTCATAGAAGTCCCTCGGAGGGCCCAAATGGTCCTTGGCGGGAATTCTATCAGTCGCTGACAGGGTTCCAGCGATCTAGTCATCTTTTTATGGGTTCCAGGGGTCGTTAAGTGGTTTCTAGTGCTCCCTCTGGGAATTCTTGAGGGTGTTCTAGAGGTCCTTTAAGGAGTTCCACTGGTCCTTGAGGAAGCTTCAGGGGTCCTAAAGTTATTTGCTCCCTGGAGGTGTTCAGAGGTTCTTGAGGGGGTTCTGTAGGTCCCTTATGGGGGGATTCCCTCAAAGGAAAACCTTGAGGGACTTTCAGGAGCCTTTTCGTGGGTTCTAGAGGTTCTTGGTTGGTTTTAGTGCTCCTTAACGAGGCAATATTCTTGTTAGAGGTCTCCAGTGGTCCTTGAGGAGGTCCCAGGTCTTCCACTGGTAACTAGGTCATGTTTAGTGAGTAGTTATTTTTGTGGACTCTGGGGATCTTTGGGGGGTTTCTTGTGCCTCCTTTGAAAGGTGTTTTTAGGATGTCCACACGCTCGTGGTCCTTGAGGCGGTTCTAGAGTCGGAGGGATTCTTTAAAGGGGGTCATGTGGTCCTTGAGGTGCTTCAGGGGGTTCTTCTTGAGGGGGTTCCAGGTCTTTGAAGGACTCAAACGTCAGTTCACAATCACATCCAGTCTGACCGGTTCAGTAACACACTGAAGGGGGAGAGGGGGAAAAAGGGGGGGATAGGGTTGCCATGGAAACTGCTCTCTGAAGCACACAGCTGGTCCCCATGGAAACCAGCGTATTTGATTTGCACACACACACACACACACACACACACACACACAGTTTTATTACTGTGCTTGTGAGGACCTTACCAGCCAAAATGTCCTCACTCTGAAGCTCGTGCGTGTGTGTGTGTATGTGTGTCAGGTATTGAGCTGGCGGAGGCGGAGGGGGGTCTCTCCGCTCAGGTGGAGGAGCTGCAGCGCCTCCTGCAGGACAAACAGAAGGAGCTGCAGCAGATTGCGGATCACACACACACACCTGGAGCAGAACCTACAGCTGAGACACCTGCAGAGCCAGGTGAAGCAGGTAACACACACACACACACACACACACACACACACACACACACACACACA
>NW_022280217.1:115937-139220 GCF_004355925.1 Anarrhichthys ocellatus | reverse complement strand
CACACACACACACACACACACACACACACACACACACACACACACACCTGCAGATCGACCTCCACCTGTGTGTGTGTGTCTCAGGTGCTGGGCTGGATCTCAGAGGGGGAGGTGATGCTGTCGTCCTGCATGTTGAACTCCAGCTGTCTGTCTGAAGCTGAGCAGCTGCAGAGGGAACACGAGCGCCTCCAGCAGGCCATCGAGGTAACTGCACACAAACGACGACATTCTTCAAACAGTCGCCATAGCTGCACCCTTTAACTCAGCCAGAAGCTGTAGAAACCCTCATTATCGCCAGGTTTTCATCTTTCCGACAGTCCTCGAACACATCATGTGTGACGAACGCTTCCATCAAAAAAAGCTGCGAAAACAAAGCTTTAAAATGTTGATATTTTATCGACAACATCATCTCATTATAAATGTCTCCTCTAATAAAGAGTTCACTTCAACTAGATTGTGTAAAAACATTAAGCTGTGAAACTATGAAGTCATGATTGATTCATCTGAGACCAACAGTCATGTGACAACAAATCAGAGACACTCTGACTGAAAGCATGGCTGCATGTCAACAGAAGTATTAGCTTTCATTATGTATGATATTGTCTTTTTGGGAACAAAAGACTGTAATAGATAAAGACTGGATTGTCTCTGCAGGCTCTGCTCCACGCTGACTCCCTGCAGAGGACCCACCAGGTGGCTCTGGCTCTGCAGCAGAGAGCCGAGCTGCTGGTCAGGTGAGTCACGGTTTACATCATGCATTAGCATTAGCATTAGCATCACAAGCTGTATTTATATCCACATACATGGAGAGTATTTACTATAGCATCTGTGTTTTTAGATTGAGTCATATTCCTGCAGTTTAAAATGAGATTACGCCGCGTAATAAAACAGATTTTCGTCGTTTAGTCTGACGTCGCTGACACCATATTTTGTAAGTTGAGCTATTGTTGGTATTTTTGTGAATTTTAACTAGCTGGATATGAATATTTACTTTTAATTTCCTGGACAAATCCAATGTTTTAGCGACAGCAGGTCAGGTTGTAACGTAGTAGAGTCATTTTCTCATAGACGTCTACACAACCAGTGGAGTTTTAAGCTAGCGGTTTCCCCCTTGCTTCCAGTCGTTATGCTAAGCTAAGGTAACCCCCCCCTCAGGTCAGGTCACTATGACCCAGATGCAGTGAGGTCTTGTGCCCAGACGGTGGCGCTGCACTGGCAGACTCTGATGCTGAGGATCGAGGACCGACTCAAACTGGTCAACGCCTCAGCAGCCTTCTACAGGACGTCCCAGCAGGTATCACTCGTCTATCTACCCGTCTGTCTGTCTGTGGCATACCTGTCTGTCTGTACTACCCGTCTGTCTACCCCCTCCAGGTGTGCGGGGTGCTGGAGAGTCTGGAGCAGGAGTACCGCCGGGAGGAGGACTGGTGTGCAGGAGGAGAGAGGCAGCCGGAGCTCCTCCTGCCGCTCGTCAGCAAACACATGGAGCAGAAGGAGGCGTTCCTGAAGGTGACAGGGGGGGGCCTAGCAACAGCAACTAAGGGGGAAGGGGGCGGGACTTTAAAATCGTCTTTAATTGCTTTAAATGTTGTCAAATAATAAAGTGTTTAGTATTCTTGTGAGGTGTTTTAAAAGTGACGAACTAAAAGTTTAATAATCGTGTTTGATCATCTTTAATAATCGTGTTTGATCTTTTTTAATAATCGTGTTTGATCTTTTTTAATAATCGTGTTTGATCTTCTTTAATAATCGTGTTTGATCTTTTTTAATAATCGTGTTTGATCTTTTTTAATAATCGTGTTTGATCTTTCAGGCCTGCACTCTGGCGAGAAGGAACGCTGAAGTCTTCCTCAAGTACATCCACCGTAACAGCGTCACCATGGCGAACATCTCGGGCCACAGCATGTCGGGGGTCACCGAGGTCACGGGTCACTCCAGGGTCCCAGAGCAGCAGGTCAAAGGTGAAACTAGAGAAGTCCAGAGGACCCAGTGAAGAGCCCTGAGGGACGCCACGGTTAATTAGTTTGGTTATAAACAGTAAAAGGTGTGTGTGTGTGCAGGTATCCTCAGTGAGCTCCTCCAGAGGGAGAACCGAGTCCTCCACTTCTGGACTCTGAAGAAGCGTAGACTGGATCAGTGCCAGCAGTACCTGATGTTCCAGAGCCACGCCCACCAGGTACACGGCTGACGTTAAATTACTTAGTTCATTTATTTAGTTTGGAGGATTATTAATTAATTAAAAGTAGCAAAACCACTCTTTAAAAATACTGTAAGAGTATTTCTAAGTCTTCAATTTAACATTTGTTTTGCTAAAGTAACAGTTTTATCAGTGAAATGTACTTAAAGGATCAAACGTAAAAGTACTTGTTGGGCAGAGTGTTGTATTGTAACGTGTGTTTTCTTTGTTGCAGGCTCTGGATTGGCTGCAGCAGTCAGGTGACCACTACCTGATAACGCACACGACGCCGGGGTCAACCGTGGTCGAGACGCAAGAACTGCTGAATCAACACCGAGAGTTCTGTGTATCCGCCAAGGTGACAACACATGTACAAATACACACATATATACATATTTATATATAGATATGTATCTCACCTGTCCTCTCTGCCTCTCAGCACACGCAGGAAAAGGTTCACCTCCTCATCCAATTGGCTGAGAGCATGCTGGCTAAAGGACACGCCCACCGGGCTGAGCTCCGCCGCTGCGTGTCCGCGGTGGACAAACGGTACCGAGACTTCACCGTCCGGATGACTCAGTACCGCCACCTGCTGGAGGCGGCACTGGGAGGCTGCTCACAGGTACTAGTACACAGTAGTATTTAGGAGGTTATGGTATTTTGTGTGTCGGCTCTATTGAGTACAGCAAAAGTACCAGAAGTTTTTTTGTATTTAGAGGCTATTAAGTATAGCAGTAGTACCTGTAGTATTTTGTGTGTAAAGCTCATTAAGTACAGCAGTAGTACTACTAGTATTTAGTGTGTAGAACTGTGTTTTTAAACTACGGTGTCCCTGTCAGGACAATAAGGACTTGGAGTTGGAGCTGATCCCAAACAGTCTGTCGGACTCAGACCCCGAGGTGAACCTGTCCGACCCCAGTCACCAGGTCAGCGACGAGAAGAGGCGCTCTGCCCGCAAGAAAGAGTGAGTACTACTAGTACTAGTATACTACTAACGTATTAAAGTGTTACCACTGCACATGCTGTGATGACGTGTGTTTTTGTGTATCTCAGGTACATCATGGCTGAGCTGCTTCAAACTGAGAGAGTCTACGTCAGAGATCTGCAGGAGTGTATTGAGGTACACACTTATAGTACTGCAGTACATCACAGTACCACAGCTAGTAGCATACAAGTACTGAAGTACAACATAGTACTTTCCTCATGGTAATACTTTTTCCTTGCGCAGACGTACCTGTGGGAGATGACGAGCGGCTCAGAGGACGTCCCACCTGGTCTCAGCAACAAGGACGACATCGTGTTCGGAAACATCCAGGACATCTACGAGTTCCACAACAGGTACTACTGCAAAATATACTACCAAATATACTGCATTAGTACACAGACAGGACATTATTTTACATGATACATGATATTTACTACACCACTGCAATCTACTGTAGTACTGCAGAAAGTTCTCCAGTACTACACAACCATTTGTTGCCCAATGTACTACAGTACCACTGCAGTATATGTATTTGTACTCTGTGTTTTGTAGTATTTTCCTGAAGGAGCTGGAAAACTATGAACAGCTTCCCGAGGATGTCGGACACTGTTTCGTTACCTGGGTAACCACTTTGTTGTCTTTTAAAAAACAAATAAACAACAGATTAAAATACGGTCAATAGTACTAGTATTCAGTAAATAGTACTAGTATTCAGTAAACATTTTGTGTTCCAGGCGGATAAGTTCCACATGTACGTGACGTACTGCAGAAACAAACCAGACTCCAGTTTACTGATCCAGCAGCAAGGAGCCGGATTCTTTGAGGTCTGTTTACAACTTGTGTTTACCATCGAAACAACAATAATAACAACAACAACGTGTGTTTACCATCGAAACAACAATAATAACAACAACAATGTGTGTTTACCATTGAAACAACAATAATAACGTGTGTTTACCATCGAAAAAACAACAATAATAACAACAACTTGTGTTTACCATCGAAACAACAACGACAACTTCTGTCTATCATCTTAACAATAATAACAACAACAACACAGACAGTAATATATAATACATAATATACTGTTTTCTTGTAGAAGATTTTCTTACAAATATGTAACTTTCATATCTGAAATAGCAATTTGGTACAAACAGGAACAAATCTTCAGTTGGTACATTTAACTTCTAGTTCAAATGAAATATACTGCAATATTTACTGTGTTAGTACACAAACAAGTAATTTACGAGTTCCACAACAACTACTGTAAACTATACTATAGTAGTACACATCTAGAACAACTACAAGGTCCATGACCGGTACTGCAAACTACAGTATACTGCAATATTTGCTGCATTAGTACACAAACAGGACATCTACTGGAGGTTTTGATCTGAAAGGCTGAGAGATGTTTACTCTTAACATTTATTTTAGTTCAACAGTTGGTTGAACCCGTTTCGTGATGGTTTTGTTTGCAGGAGGTCCAGAGGAGACACGGTCTGACAAACTCCATCTCCTCAGCTCTCATCAAACCGGTTCAGAGGATCACCAAATACCAGCTGCTGCTCAAGGTAATACTACTCTAACGAAGGATAAAAGAGTATTGTTTGAGTATAAACGCTCAGATAAGCTTTTACCATTTCAGGTGTTTCTCAAACTAAAGTGTGCTGTTTCATGTTTCATATTATTATTTCTTTTACACAGACATTGTGCAGATCACTTCATTTTTGTTCTGTATTAATCATTATTTTGTGAAAAATGAAAATTTTCAGAAAAGATGAGATTTGTTGGGAATACTCAGAGTAATCGGTTTGTAATTATTTACTAAGAATATCTGCAGAAATAGCAATAAATCTCATAATGAAAAGGAAACAATGACATGAAACCAGTGAACTTTGTTTATATGTAAACATAAATATAAACTCTAATCAATATGTAACTACAATATTTCCTACAAATTGCTCTTTTTAATGATATAAGTATGTGTTAATGTATTTATTAATTATTTTATTTCACTTTTTCTTTTCACTGATGGATTAAAAATGTTTTTTATTATGCTTTTGCCTTTGCAATGTTGACAATACTAATAAAAAGCATAAAAATACTTATAGTAGTATATAATAGCATTTAATATGTTTCATACAGAAATACAATCCATGGAAGAACGCTGTCACCGTATTAACATATTTGTATCAAATATAAAAATGATCCCACATGTTGTCTTTGTGAATAAAAAGAGTTGTATTAATATTATTAAGTACATTGGTGTTAATTAGTTTGTTGTGTGTTT
This sequence comes from Anarrhichthys ocellatus, assembly GCF_004355925.1. Taxonomy (NCBI): domain Eukaryota; kingdom Metazoa; phylum Chordata; class Actinopteri; order Perciformes; family Anarhichadidae; genus Anarrhichthys; species Anarrhichthys ocellatus. The sequence goes on along the minus strand of NW_022280217.1, from coordinate 133,769 downwards.
ACAGGAGTTGTTGGCGTGCTGCGAGGAGGGAAAAGGCGAGATCAAAGAAGGCCTGGACGTGATGCTGAGCGTCCCGAAGAGAGCCAACGATGCTATGCATGTTAGCATGCTGGAAGGTAACGCACAGATGATAAGGTCTTTTATTGTTAAGGAGATGGGGGGAGGGGGCTTTTATTTTGAAGGAGCTGGAAGTCTATGAAGCTTTTGTTGTGTTTTTCTATTGCTATGGACATTTGTACTTCTTAAACAAACTTTAGGGACTTCTTAGAGCTTGAAAAACATAAATCCTACCTCTTGATATTTCCGATGATCTCACCTGCTGTGATGTCCCGGTCAGGTCTGGAGGAGGGTCTGGAGGTGCAGGGTGAGCTCCTCCTCCAGGACTCCTTCCTGGTGTGGGAGCCCAAGTCTCTGATCAGGAAGGGGCGGGACCGGCACCTCTTCCTGTTCGAGCTGTCACTCATCTTCAGCAAGGAGATCAAGGACTCGTCCGGACGAACCAAATATCTGTACAAGAGCAGACTGAGGGTAAAACATACCAACACATTCAACAAGTGTCTACATTTTAGAGTCTATAGTTAACATTTATGGTTTCTATGAGGACATTTATGGAGGATATCAAGAGAATGAGGCAGTGTTCTCACTACTTAAACTTAGTGAACACAAAGAGAACTAAATAGTGTGATCATGGTTTATGGGGTCACACTTGCTTTGTGTCCACTTAGCTGGTTTGTAGACTGGCAGAATGTCCTCACAATCAGGTTAAACCAACACACAGATTTGACAATCTTTACCTGTGGCTGTCTCACGCTCTCCACCTGTGGCTCTCTCAGACCTCAGAGCTCGGGGTAACGGAGCACATCGAGGGGGATCCCTGTAAGTTCGCTCTGTGGGTCGGACGAACGCCGACGTCCGACAACAAGACGGTCCTGAAGGTTCGTGCCGATCCGACGACATTTTCAAAAAGTTGTTTAGACAATATATTTTAAAGGCGTGGTCTACCCGTCGTACGTGTTCCTCCACAGGCGTCGTCGCTGGAGCTGAAGCAGGAGTGGGTCCGCAGCATTCGACAGGTGATCCAGGAGAGGCGTGGCCACCTGCGGGGTGCTCTGAGGGAGCCCATCCCCCTCCCCAAAACACCAAACCCCACCCTGGGGCGACAGCGCAGCATCAGTCGCAGGTCAGAAAGACAGGAAACACCTCCATGTTAGAGGCCTCCTGTCATGTGATCCGTCAGTAAAACGGACCTCTGGTTTTCAAAAGCCAGAAACCAAACTCGCACTTTATACGACCAGCCTGATTTATTCACACCTTTAGTTATTTCTGCTAAATTGGGCATAAAAATAATCAGCCATATTATATAACAGACTCTAAATCACTCACAGAAAACATGTCTGTCCGTCCGTCTCTTGTCAGGGAGACCAGCGAGGACGCAGACAGTCTGGGCGATGCCAGCAGTCAGCCAGACACCGTCTCCATCGCCTCCAGAACGTCACAAAACACCGCCGACAGCGACAAGGTAACACACACACACACACACACACACACACACACACACACACACACACTCCAGAGGGGCGTGTCACAGTCTGATGACATCACCGCTGCTGCAGCTGGTCCGGGTGTGTTTCTTCCTCTCTTCAGTCGTCAGATAGTTTTCTAGGAAACTCTCACTTCTCTTTCTGCTCTTCCTCACGAGGTACGTTTGATTTGTTCTACCTGCCGTTAAGTGGAGCTGAGGGTGGGGTTTAGCGCCTACGCCCCCCGGACACGCTGGCTGTGAGCCGTTTGATAGTTTATAGAAGCTTGTTTGAAGTAAACTACACATGAACTCACTAATGCATGAAATTAAAATCGATCAAAAGTATAATTAAAAATGTCTAATATATTATGATTTATTATATTTAGGGTTGCAACTAATTATTACTTTCATTATCGATTCATCTGCAGATTATTTTCTTGATTAGTCGTCCGTCAGAAAATAGTGATAAACTATTTTTAAACGTCTTTTTTTGTCAGATGTGTTTAATTTGAACTAAATCAGAGAAAAGCAGCAAATCTCGGACATTTTTACATGAAAAATTACTAAAATGATTAATTAATTTAGAAAATACTTGATCGACTAATTGAGTAACTGACTCGTAATGATATTGGATTAATATAAACCGATGTGTTAATGTTTAAATACCATTTAAATCTGAATTATATGAAGGTTGCACATGGATCATATTCATTCTAAACTAAATATGAATTCATGAACGTAACTCAGTACATTTACTCAAGTGCTCTTCTGAAGTACAATTTTGCTGTATTTTTAATTGGATACTTTTTACTGCACTACATTCATCTGATACCAGATAAAAACACATGTGAATGCAGTACTGTACTACCACTCTACCCAGTAGTACTACCACTCTACCCAGTAGTACACAAAGTATCTCATATCGTCTCCACATTAACAAACTACAACATGAAAATATTCTTATGTCTTTGTTACAGAATACTTCTAGTAATAATACCTCTGTACTTGTACTTCAACATTTTGAGCTCAGGATTTGTACTTGTAGTACTTTTCCTTTACTAAAGCAGTAGAAGTATAAATAGAAATACTCGTGTTTAGTGCTTCAGTAGATGTTCGTGTGTTTGTATCGTCTGTGTGCTTCACCTCACATCTGCATTTGATTCTGGACGGGGAACACCCCGGTGCTCCCAGTAGACACCGAGGGTGTGTGTGTTTTCTACACCAGCTGGAAGACATGTGCTCCGTCAACACACACACACACGTGTCACATGATGTGCTGTAGCTCGCTGTGATTGCACGGGTGGAGAACATACATTCGGTTGATTCACGGGTCATGTTTTTGTCTTTATTCTTCAATCTGCTGCAGAAAGACTTGAATCATAATGAATGATGTCATCACTGCAGTACATTGCTATAGCAGTGATGCTACATGTGTAATGATACTAAACATACGTTACTCTGCCTGTCTGTCTCTCCAGCTGTCGGGAGGCTGCGAGTTAGTGGTGGTGTTGTTGGACTTCTCCTCCGGGGGACCCGGGGAGCTCGGCGTCCGCTGTGGTCAGACGGTGGAGCTGGTGGAGCGCTCGGCCGAAAGGCCCGGGTGGTGTCTGGTCAGAACGACAGATCAAACGCCCCCGCAGGTAACCAATCAAACGCTCCGGAAATGTGATGAAGCAGGTTATAAATGTAACAACATAACAAACTAAATGTCCCATAAAATAAAGTCACATTTGTAAGTAAACCTTTGCAACGTCTTTGTGCCGTTTCCTGCAGGAGGGTCTACTGCCGATGAGCGCCCTCTGTCTGTCACACTCCCACAGTGCAGCCGACATGGAGGGGCTCATCCCGGCTTCCACCACCTCCTCCTCCAGCACCTCCTCTACGAGCACCACCACCTCCTCCTCCTTCAACTCCTCCTCCACCACCACCTCCTCCTCTACTACTGCCTCCAACTCCTCGTCCAATGCAGGGAGGGGTGAGTACATGGATTTACTTCGCCCTATGTCACTTCCTGTTTGAACAGAGGGAACTCTAAACATCCTCACGGTGTTGAGACGTCTCACATCCTGTCTCTCTCTGTCTCTCTCTCCTCTAAATATTTAAATCCCTGCTTGTGAATTTGTGTTGCTGTTTGTTCTGCAGCTCAGCATGAAAAATTAAAACACATTTAGTTTGTTTGTTAGGATCTGCCGCTTCGCATTAGCATCATAACCGTGTGTCTTAAAGAGACAGTACAGACATTTTTATAACGCAGACGTTTTCACAGCTTAGTTATTGAGACACTTAAATGGAAAAGAGACGCGTTTCTACTTTTACATGTGCAAATGTAACGTGCCAACTGTCCACGAGTCACAAAGACAAACTAAATGTCCCCACAAATCACAAAGATAAACTAAATGTCCCCACAGTTAGCACAGAGAACCTGAGGTTATTCATGACAAAATAGAAATGTGTTCAGCCCCAACATGAAACAAAGTGATATTCATCCATCTGTAATTAATATCTTTCATTGTCATTCATCATTGTTTAGTTTGTTAAAGATCCTACACAAACAGAAACGCCTCTCTGTCCTCCCAACAAGGAGATAAAAAGACTGTTCTGTAGTTTCAGGGTTAAAACTGAACCACATGAAAGAAAATCTGTAATCTGGTTTGACAAGATGTCTCATTCTCACAGAGACAGACAGACAAGAGGTGAGACAGTTAAACATTGACCTGAAGGAGGTTCAGACTCAACAGGAACATCCTGACTCAGTGTGTGTGTGTGTGTGTGTGTGTGTGTGTGTGTGTGGGGCTACCTGCTGTGTCACAAAACAATGAGGAGCTGCAGTTTAAAAATAAAGTCGTCTCTCTTGTTAATTTAGATTAATTTAGTTTTATTCCACTTCATGGTTTATTATTACATTTATTTATTTACAATATAACATTTCAGAATTATTGTTTCATTTTATTTAAATGTAGCTTGTTTTTTATAACACTTTCTTTCTTTTGTATAAGCTTTAATTGGTTTGTTTTAAAAATGTATGTTTTTATATATATGTAATTACTAATTTTTTAACTATTATATTTTGATTTTCCTATCTCATTTTATGACCTAATTCAATAATTTGTTTAGATTTGTTAATTTTAATGTTTTTTATGTTTGTCCATTAGATTTATTTTTATTCACACTTCCTTGTTTTATTTTATATTTTATTTATTCATTTTTTGAAATACTCATTTAATTTGATTTGATTTCATCTATACTTTGTACTTTTCTTCATATTCGAATGTTTTTCTTTGTAAATCCCCGCCTTCCTCTAACCCCGCCCCCATGGCTAAGCCCCGCCCCTCCAGAGCTCTGACTGTAGTTTCGTTCAGCTCTGTGGAGAGAGAGAGACAGAAACACCTCTCTGTCTGTCTCTCCTTTATTTTTAAACATTTATTTTTCCGAATGGATCGATGCTGAAGCATGCGGCGGGGCACAGGTGCATGCTGGGATTGTTCCGCTGTTTTGGGATGGATTGTGGGAAAGGGAGAGGACGACCGAGGTGCGTTTATAATGTGAGAGAGAGAGAGAGAAAACAAGAGTGTGTGTCAATGAGTGACAGAACAAGGTGATCTGTCTGTCTGTCTGTCTGTCTCTCAGTCTGTCTGTCAGTCTCTCAGTCTGTCTGTCTGTCTCTCAGTCTGTCTGTCAGTTTCTCAGTCTGTCTGTCTGTCTGTCTGTCTCTCAGTCTGTCTGTCAGTCTCTCAGTCTGTCTGTCTGTCTCTCAGTCTGTCTGTCAGTCCGTCTGTCTCTCAGTCTGTCTCTCAGTCTCTCTACCATCACACATTACCTAACAACCTGCAGTAGGAATGTTGTGTGTTCACGCGTTGAACAGGAGCTGCATGTTTTATTATCTCTGACTTTAACTAGCTCACCTGACTGAGTTCAGTCTGCAGGAGGTCCGACCTGAAACTGTCTCGCACGTCTCACATGTCTCACTCTCTGCTTCAATCATTTACTCTGTTACTTCACAGCGTAAAAATACAACTTATTCAAGTTCTATTGGAGTAAATATACATAAACCAGCAGAAAAGTACTTAAAGTATCAAATATAAAAGTACTCAAAAAGGTTTTCTTAGCGACACAAGATAAAATACTTGAATTATTCTATATATTTGTTGCTTCCTTCTCATGGTTATTTCTTTCTTGTTTGTTGGATGTATAAGTAACCTTAAAAACTTCATATGTGAATACATTAATCAATCAATAATTCTGTTTCCTCTCTTATTAATATTAGTAATAATATTAATATTAATATTTGTATTTGCTTTCTCTGCAGACTCCGGTCTCTACGGCTCTGATGGACTCCAGACGTCCGGCCAAAGTGAGACGACATCCCTGTCACTCACATTTACTGACTCTGCTGGCGTACAGTGAACTCACCGTCATCTTTTTGTTTCAGGTGCCGTCTGTCCCGCGGCGTTCGGAGTGGGCGGAGCTCCAGGGGGCGCCGTCGGCTCTCCGGGGCCAAAACGCAGCGGCTCTGGAACCGGAAACACCCTGAAGGTACACGACACGTAGTACTGTCATCAGACACAATACACAATACACGAGTATGAAAATACCTCATTATACATATATTATATGCAACAAAAAGGAAAGTCGGAGTACAGATTTTGTGTTTGTTGCAGCGCTGGTTGACGAGTCCCGTCCGGAGGCTGAGTCAGGGCAAAGCCGACGGACAGAAGAAACCTCCAATCAGAACCAGGAGGCGGGACAACAGGCCGGAGCTGGCCACGCCCCTCACTGGCAACGCACAGACGGTAAAATAAAAACATTTAAAAAAACATACAAAGAAACACAAGCGACGAACGGAAAGACAAATTTTTTTGTGTTTTGTATTTAAGCAGAAGGCGAGGAAGGAGGAGGCGGGGCAGAGCGGAGGGGAGGAGGAGCCAGAGGAGGAAAGCAACACCCTTTTACCTCCTCCCATGCAGATCATCAAAGACCCAAACAACCCCGAGGTTTCTATTCTTTTATTTCATTAAGATACAAAATACAGATCAACAGAATTCAAGTTTAAGACATTTTTAATATTTCTCTAATTGTTGTATTTTTACATTTCTCTAATTGTTGTGTATTTTATATATTTCTCTAATTGTTGTGTATTTTTTACATTTCTCTAATTGTTGTGTATTTTTAATATTTCTCTAATTGTTGTGTATTTTTAATATTTCTCTAATTGTGTATTTTTACATTTCTCTAATTGTTGTGTATTTTTAATATTTCTCTAATTGTTGTGTATTTTTAATATTTCTCTAATTGTTGTGTATTTTTACATTTCTCTAATTGTTGTGTATTTTTACATTTCTCTAATTGTTGTGTATTTTTTATATTTCTCTAATTGTTGTGTATTTTTTACATTTCTCTAATTGTTGTGTATTTTTTATATTTCTCTAATTGTTGTGTATTTTTACATTTCTCTAATTGTTGTGTATTTTTACATTTCTCTAATTGTTGTGTATTTTTTATATTTCTCTAATTGTTGTGTATTTTTTACATTTCTCTAATTGTTGTGTATTTTTTATATTTCTCTAATTGTTGTGTATTTTTACATTTCTCTAATTGTTGTGTATTTTTACATTTCTCTAATTGTTGTGTATTTTTACATTTCTCTAATTGTTGTGTATTTTTTACATTTCTCTAATTGTTGTGTATTTTTTACATTTCTCTAATTGTTGTGTATTTTTTATATTTCTCTAATTGTTGTATTTTTATATTTCTCTAATTGTTGTGTATTTTTTATGTCTCTAATTGTTGTGTATTTTTTATATTTCTCTAATTGTTGTATTTTTATATTTCTGTACTTGTTGTATTTTTAATATGTCTCTAATTGTTATTTTTAATTTTCTAATTGTTGTATTTTTAATATTTCTAATTGTTGTGTATTTTTAATATTTATCTAATTGTTGTGTATTTTTAACATTTCTCTAATTGTTGTATTTTTACATTTCTCTAATTGTTGTATGTTTTATATTTCTCCAATTGTATTTTTAATATTTTTCTAATTGTTGTATTTTATATATTTCTCTAATTGTTGTATTTTATATATTTCTCTAATTGTTGTATTTTATATATTTCTCTAATTGTTGTATTTTTTATATTTCTCTAATTGTTGTATTTTTTATATTTCTCTAATTGTTGTATTTTTTATATTTCTCTAACTGTTGTGTATTTCTTATATTTCGTTCTCCAGGCTCTGGATTCAGATCAGGGCTCCAACGAGTCGGACACGGAGCAGAGGAACAAAGCTCTGAGAGGACGAATGTGAGACAAACATAATAAAATAATAAATGTGTGAAAATCAAAAAGAAAAAGATTTGAAACGTCTGTTTTTCAGGTTTGTGGTGAACGAGATGATCCAATCAGAGAAGGACTACGTGAAGGACCTGGCTGTGATCGTTGAGGTGAGACATTTATAGTTTATATACAATGATTATAAATGATCCATACGTTATATATCATATGTAAATATTGTGTTTGTGTCTCAGGGCTTCATGTCCCGGCTGGAGGTCCGAGGAATCCCAGAGGACATGAGAGGAAAAGACAAGATCGTCTTTGGAAACATCCAGCAGATCTATGACTGGCACCGCGAGTCCGTTACACATTATTATTAACATTAATAATGATATTATTGATGATAGAAGTCTCTCTGACTCACTGTGTGTGTGTGTGTTCAGTTTCTTCCTCGTGGAGTTGGACCGATGTGTTCAGAATCACGACCTGCTGGCCGACCTCTTCATCCGACACGTGAGTTTTACCAAAATAAAGTTATTAGCAGTGCTGGGCAAGTTAACACGTTAATTTCGTGTTAACGCATTCATTAATTAACGCCGACAATTATTTTATCGCGCGTTAACGCATTTTTAAAATTTATTATAATTTTTTTTTTTTTAACAAGCCAGCAAACATCCTATAGTCAGTTGTGTATGTATATGTGTGTGTGTGAACGTGTGTGTGTGTCCTTGAGCCTTTTGAGATGGGAAAAAAAATTATAATAATAATAATAATAAAAAAACAGGTAAGTATTTTTAATTTATTATTATTGTAACAGACAACAGACTCATGTTTATCGTTTTGTATTGGAGATATGATGTCCCTTCAGGGTTGCCGTAGAGAAAAGGCGACTTCCGCTTCTGGGGGGGGGGGGCAGAAATAAAGAGAGAAGCTGCACCAGCTGTTGCTCTCCCTGGAGACTACTGGACATCGCTGCGGTAAAGTCAGCAGACACTCAGATCTCCGTGGTCAACTCAGCAGACACTTACATGTTAGTGCACCTATATGCTGACATTCACGGTAAACGCATTCAAACGGCGCAGATCGGGAGCGAGCGAAGGACTTTGAAAGTTAGCGGAAAGATTAACGTGAGACAACATCGGGTTTCTTCAGACGAACATCCGGTTTTCAGAATAAGATGCCAACAAAGTATGAATTATATTCACATTAAGTATAAAACATGCTACCTGCATGAACCAAATGTTATTGCCCTTTTGTTCATATAGCAGTACTTTTAAAATAAAAGTGCGCAATACACTACTTTTGAATTCATTATTTAACTTTGCCATAACAATGTGATTAATCGCGATTAATCGCAAAAAATCCATGCGATTAATTGCGATTAAATATTTGAATCGTTGCCCAGCACTAGTTATTAGTAATCATTTTAATTTCACTTAATTTTTGTCTTTTATACCTCTAAACATTTATCTCAAACTTTCTCTTTTCATCTGGTTTAAAAGATCTGCAGTAGAGAGTAAACCTGTGCTCGATATTAAATATATATATATATATGTTTATATATATATATATTTAATATGTTTTTTAATTCATAAATTGTAGATACTTTGTAAAGTACTGTGTGGATTGAACTAAAGATAAAAGTACAATATTTACTAGATGTAGTGGAGTAGAAGTAGTATAACTGCCCGCTGGTCAACACTAACACAAGTTAAAGTGTTGGTCTATAAATACACACTAAAGCGTGTTCATAATGTAAGCATGTGTGTGTGTGTGTGTGCTGCAGGAGCGTCGCCTCCACATGTACGTGGTTTACTGTCAGAACAAGCCGAGGTCAGAGTTCATCGTCATCGAGTACGACAGCTTCTTCGAGGTAAACAGAATTTATTTGTACTTCAAGTTTCAGACATTTTAAGAGCTGAAGTCTGCAGCTTCTCCCAACGGCTGATCTGTAGTGGAGTCTGGTGCAGAGGAGCAGCAGCAGAACCGATGGGTTCTCAGATGAAACAATTGTTCTGCAACACAAACGACAGACGAATGAACCTGTCTGTCTGTCTGTCTGTCTGCAGGACATCCAGCACGAGATCAGCTGCAGGATGTCGATCAGTGATTATCTGATCAAACCCATCCAGAGAATCACCAAATACCAGCTGCTGCTGAAGGTCTGTGAGCGTCTACTGACGTTATGTAGATACTGTGTATATATACAGTATATATATACATATTTATATAATACTCTTCAAATCACTTGTCTGTCTGTCTTTCAGGATTTTCTCAAGTATACGTCCAAAGCAGGACTGGACTGTGAAGAGATCGAGGTAAATCCTTCTGTTTCTATATTTAAATAAATATAAACCACATAAGAACCCTTTGCCCTACTTGTTGTACACATTTAAAGTTTTAGTACACTACTTGTTGTACACATTTAAAGTTTTAGTACACTACTTGTTAACATTTACTTTTTTTGAGAGTGGGATTATTATTATTGTTCAGTGAACCAGAATAAGTGGAAGAATGTGGTTTTGTCAAAATGATGGTGGCGTTAAAAGATGTACGCAGGACGGTGAATCATTCAACTTTGGTAATATTAAAGTGTGTGTGTGTGTGTGTGTGTGTGTGTGTGTGTGCAGAAAGCGGTGGAGCTGATGTCATTGGTGCCGAAGCGCTGCAACGACATGATGAACCTGGGACGCCTGCAGGGATACGAGGTAGAACAAACCACGAGCAACGAGCCTCAAACCATGATAAAGTTAAAGAAGGAAACAAACGGAAAGATGTGTGTCTGTTAGTTCATTTAAGATATAAGTTCAGATATCAACTACAATGATCAATACATTCAATAACAAATGTTCTCACATTGAATTAGCAACAAGAGAGCTACAGACTACACTAAAGTTACACTATTCACAAGACAAATACTGTCAACTCAGCAAATATTAGCTAAAATATTACTTTATGCTTTACATTTATATATTGTGATAATATGTCAGAGGCTTGTTTTTTTCCCCCCCAAGTGGCCAAAAAAAACTATTAACGCAGTTTTAACCAAAATGGAACTACAAAGGACCCATAATAGAACCCCGAGGAACCCCACAGTTCATTATTATCAGGGTTAAATGTTGCTCTTAGTCTATTGGATGTGCCGGCAGGCAGCTGTTTGCTAGCATGTTAGCCACAACTACATAATGAGGTGAAGGTTATTTATTTATGTTGGAGTTTTACATCTTGTTCTGCTGCCTCAAAGTGGCCGAAAAACAAATAATGAAGGACCCAGAATAGAACCCTGAGGAACCCCAAAAGTAAAACCCTGAGGACTCTGACCGTTATCCTTGTCGTCCAGGGGAAGCTGACGTCTCAGGGGAAGCTGCTGCAGCAGGAGACCTTCTGTGTTTGGGAGCAGGACGGAGGAGTTCTGTCTCGCAGTAAAGAGCGCAGAGTTTTCCTGTTCGAGCAGATAGTTATTTTCAGCGAACTGCTGCGCAAAGGCTCCAACAACCCGGGGTACCAGTTCAAAAACAGCATCAAGGTGGGACTGAAGGCTTTATATCGGCTCAAGACATGTGTGTGTTCTGACTGGTTCACACTGGGAATGATGGGAGTCATTCTGTTTGTGTGTGTGGTCAGGTGAGTTACCTGGCGATGCAGGACAGCGTGGACGGGGAACCCTGTAAGTTCGTGTTGTGGTCTCGGGGTTCGGAAGAGCGCTTCACGCTGCAGGCGTCCTCCACCAGCATCAAAACCACCTGGGTGGAGACCATCGCCACCCTGCTGGATGCACAGAACAACTTCCTGTCAGGTGAGTACATCCACGTTGCATCATTGGACCTGGCTGAATTATTCCTCGAGTCTCCCCGAAACAGTCTTGGATGTCTTTGAATCCGCTTCATCTTGAAGCTCATTGATTAGGATTTGATCTGGTTTATTTGAACCTGAATCAGTTTGAACTCCCAACAGCTCTTCAGTCTCCCATTGAGTACCAGAGGAAGGAGGGCGGGATCTCGGTGACCCGGCCTTTGTCGTCAGGGCGACCGCCGTCGGCCCCGCCCACGCCCAACGGCCACGCCCCTCAGCCTCCTCCTGACAGCGAGCAGGACGACCAGGTTTGGACTCACCCTTCTTGTCGTACCTTCTCGTACTTGATTTCTTAACTTCAGATTATTGCTAAATGTGAACATTGACAACCCTTAGGAGCTGGTACTGGTGCTGCAGGACTTTGTGGCGGTTCGGGAGGACGAGATCTCCGTGTTTCGGGGCGAGAAGGTTCAGATTCTGGCGTCCAACCAGCAGGGTCAGAGTCTGGTGTACCGGCCGGCCAACAGTGACTCGCCGGCCGCCGAGGGCTGGGTGGCACGCAGCGTTCTCAACACACACTGACACATACAAATATACGCAACAATACACTGACAGCAGAGTCCGGTTTACTACGAGTACACACGTAAAATACTGCAAGGTAGCAGGGCCAGAGGCATGCTGGGAAGTTCTTTTATGACGGTGAGAGGTGTAGCCTTAAGGTGGAGATGTCCAATACAACCTAAAATATCGAAACAACTCCAGATGTTTTCTGTAGCACCACCATCCTGGATACGCTGTCGATGATTTGAACAGTTATTTTCTCGGCGTTGTCGATGATTTTAACTGTTATTTTCTCGGCGTTGTCGATGATTTGAACAGTTATTTTCTCGCCGTTGTCGATGATTTGAACTGTTATTTTCTCGCCGTTGTCGATGATTTGAACAGTTATTTTCTCGGCGCTGTCGATGATTTGAACAGTTATTTTCTCGCCGTTGTCGATGATTTGAACTGTTATTTTCTCGGCGTTGTCGATGATTTGAACTGTTATTTTCTCGGCGTTGTCGATGATTTCAACAGTTATTTTCTCGCCGTTGTCGATGATTTCAACAGTTATTTTCTCGCCGTTGTCGATGATTTCAACAGTTATTTTCTCGCCGTTGTCGATGATTTCAACAGTTATTTTCTCGGCGCTGTCGATGATTTGAACAGTTATTTTCTCGGCGCTGTCGATGATTTGAACAGTTATCTTCTCGGCGTTGTCGATGATTTTAACTGTTATTTTCTCGCCGTTGTCGATGATTTGAACAGTTATTTTCTCGCCGTTGTCGATGATTTGAACAGTTATTTTCTCGGCGTTGTCGATGATTTGAACAGTTATTTTCTCGCCGTTGTCGATGATTTGAACAGTTATTTTCTCGGCGTTGTCGATGATTTGAACTGTTATTTTCTCGGCGTTGTCGATGATTTGAACTGTTATTTTCTCGGCGTTGTCGATGATTTGAACTGTTATTTTCTCGCCGTTGTCGATGATTTGAACTGTTATTTTCTCGCCGTTGTCGATGATTTGAACTGTTATTTTCTCGCCGTTGTCGATGATTTGAACTGTTATTTTCTCGGCGTTGTCGATGATTTCAACAGTTATTTTCTCGGCGTTGTCGATGATTTCAACAGTTATTTTCTCGGCGTTGTCGATGATTTCAACAGTTATTTTCTCGCTGCTGTCAATTTGAACAGGGTTCGGGCTAAAGCTATCCAGCGTTTCAGAGACAGAACATAACTTTCTACCCTGCGACCCCTTGGAGGGTCTCGACCCTTATGTTGGAACAGATGTCTCCGTCCTCCAGGCTCCACAGTCATAAACTGAGAGATGATGAATGTTTTCTGACACACTTTAAACCCTGATTACCTGCCAGTATTAGAAAGTCCCAGCAGCAGGTACCGTTAGTGTCCTCCCTCCTGGTGCCTCAACGTTCAACCAAAAACACGCCTCCAGTCCTCGCCTCGTCCAATCAGACGTAGCCGTCCAGTTTACTGCCCCCCCCCGAGCAATGATGACGTCACAGACTGTCTCCTGCGTGATGTCAGCGGGAGGGAGGCCACATGACCACATCGTCATCACCGACGACAACAAACTGTGATTCCAGGAAGCTGAAACGAGAGACAATTAAAAAAAAAAAAGTAAAATAATAATAAAAAGCCTCCTGGAAGAGAAGAGGTGGAAAAGACCCGTCAGCCAATCAGAACGGCCCTCTCTCTCTCTGCGTGTCATCCTGTTAATAGTGTGTATAAACAGACTGAGGACACACACACACACACACTCACACACACTGCACACAAACACCCCACTGCTAAGATGATGACGATGAAGAAGATTTAACTCTGATGATTATGATACTTAAGAATATTAGAAACTGTTTTTCACCTCAACTAGAAAAAAAAGAGAAACTGTTTTGTCATATTGTTTGTATGTGTGTGTGTGTGTGTGAGAGAGAGAGAGAATGTGTGTGTGTGTTATTGACGACGTCCCGTGTGTGTTTTTCCACGGACAGTTAGGTGGTGTCCCGGTGTAGCGTTGCCATGACGACTCGTTGTTTGCGGTGACACCAGTTTTTTTGTCTTTTTAGCGAACCAGAGCTGCCGCCGGCCCTTCCTCCTTGCCTTCCCTTCCTCCTTTCCTTCCCTTCCTCCTTTCCTTCCTCCCTTCCTCCTCCTCTTGTACATGCAGCTCTGGTTAGTTTGGATATTATGCATTTCTTGTTCCTGTAAATAGACCAGACCTCCAACTGCTACTCCACTAACTCTGGACACTGAAAACTCTCTCTACCTGTCTCTCTCTCTCTCTCTACCTGTCTCTCTCTTTCTCTCTACCTGTCTCTCTCTCTCTCTGTTTCTCTGGTGCCATTCTCAGACAACACCCCGGTCCTTAAGGAGCTACGCAGCCCCGTCACGTGCACTACAGAGGGCTTAAGGTGGGAAGTAGTGCACTATGAAGGGTGTAGGGAGCGACATAGGAAACTATAAAAGGAGTTTAAGGTGGAACGCTGCCTTAAAATGCAGCTCAGCAGGTTGTAATTTTGAGAACCGAGTTGCGTTAAAGAGCAACACACACCGGTTATTGTGTGTCTCAGCAGGTTAAAATGTTTGTTTACGGAGCTCAGCAGCTGGTCGGGTGTTGTGGTGATATTGTTTATTGTATTAAGTTTATTCTCAGAGACGAGAAGAATTTTCATGCACTGTTACAGCATTAAAATCCTCTTTCATTATTCAAACTATTACTTGTAAAACATGTAAAGTTATGAAAGAAAAAAGGACGAAAACACAAAACGTGTGGGCAACACAGTCAAATTCAATGTATTCACACGCTGAAAGAAATGTCCTGAGTTTAGCCTGCTGAGGGTGCTGCTCTTAAATGCACTTTAACGCCGCATTCATGTCCCTCAAGTCTGTTGTTCAAAGTATTGAAATACTTATTCACAGTATTTATATCCCGTCTTAATGACGCGAACGCTCTGCAACTCGTCTTTCCCTTCACACGTTAACGCGGCGTTAATGAGGTGAAGGACATTTTTAAAAATGGACGCTACCTTTGTTTCCTTTTCCAGGAATGTTAATGTCAACAACAACAAAGAGTAGAAAACAAAGAAACGTATCGTCTGTGGGGTCCAATGTCTTCAACAAAATGTCACAACTAGAGAACATGGAGTGCACCAGAAAGGTTTTAGGATGGATGGTAGTGCACTACAAAGATGGTGTAAAGAGGAAAGAAGTGCATTATGAAGAGTTTAGGAAACAATATAGTGCACCATGCAGATTTTAGGATGGATGGTAGTGCACTCTAAAGAATATAGGGTGCACTAAAGAAGAAGGACGGTAGTGCACTAAGCAGGGTTTAAGGAGGGAAATAGCACACTATGAAGGGGCCTAATGGGGAGGTAGTGCACTACGGAGGATGTAGCGTGCACCACAAGAGGTTTTAGGGGTAAAGTAGTGCACTACAGAGGGCGTAGGGTGCTGTTTGAGACCTAGCCTTGTTGCCGATCGGCAAACTCAACTCACCAATCAAACAGTGTTATTTGTACAGAACTAACAGCTGCTAACTGACCGCTAACAGCTCTCTGTCGTTGTTTGTAATAAACTTCATTTTTCATCCAAAAACCAATCTGTACGTGGTGTTTAATTCTTTGTGAATCCATAAATCTACATATTATTATTATTGATTATATAGCTACAGATGTAGATCAGTGTTAGATAGGTTGATGATTTAAGGAATACCTGATTATAGCTTATCAATACTCTTGTAATAGACATAGCTCCGTATGTTATACTCTTCCTTAAGAAATAAAATAAGGTTAAAAAACATGAAGAATTCATGTAGTTTAGACAGAAAGAAATGTAATTTGTGTCCATTTAGTCTGCTGTTATTATATATATATATATATATATAAAATATATATTATATCACAGCATGACTTTGTAATTTTAGATGTATTTTGTGAAATGTAATGTTTGATAGATTATTCATTGAAAAGTTCTGAATCAGTCGATATGCTGATGATGTTCTTCTCTCCGTCAATAATAACCAAAAAGTATATTTACATGTCAAACAGTTTGTGTCATATGACAGAATCCTGTTGAACTGGATGTAGAGTGAGTCTGGAGTCCATCGGAGTCCATCAGAGCCATAGAGACCGTTCTCGGCTGCTTTTATTGTGAAACTCTTGAAACAGGAACCTGTTCCTGTTTAAATCAAAGCATCCAGTTTCTTTGACCAATGACGCGGATTTCTTCTCTTTTTATTCAGCAGTTGCTCAGAGGATCTTTGTCTCTTTCAGTTTGATAATCTTGAACCACTAAACATTGTTTTGTTCTCAGTCTACTAAACAAAATAACACCCATAAGTAAAAAGACTTTCTACAAAATAAAAGCATCAGACACATTTGTCCTCTCACACAATCGCGTCTTTTCTTTGGTTCAGGAGTTTCTACAATATGTAGGTTGCAGCAACGACAATGTTCTTGTGTCTATAGAACATGTCATCAGTTTGTAGTATTATCATGTGTCATTTATATGATGTCATAACGCTGACTCGACGTTGAGAGCGAGACGTGAACTCCGCTCTTGGAATTCAAAGTCTTTTTCCTGAACTTTACTTCTTCCTCCTAAAAGCATCACAGCTATTATTATTTCTAGGTTGAGTTATTCGTCGGCGTGGACCATCACAGAGCAGTTAACTCCTGATAAGAGCGGCTGTAAAGCAGGAAACAGATCAAACCAATTACACAGCAGGAGATAAAGTGGACTGAAGTTCAGACTTTATCTTCACACTCTCATGCAGCCAAATCAAATCAACAAAGAAATACACAAGTTCATTTAAAAGAAGATTTCATCTTTATCCAAACTTTAACCCCAGAAAAGAACCAAACTATGAGAAAAGTAGGCTTTCTTTTTCTTATTTGATAAAACATATAAATAACATTTATCATACAGAATGTAATAAAAGAGGCTTTAGAAGAATATGAATGAATAGAAGTTAATGGATGTGATAATTAGAGCAGCAACAACTAGTAATCAACTAAAAATAAGATCCACATAATCTAATAAAATAATAATACAAACATTCTTTCGGATCAGCTGCTTTTCATTGTCATACATGCTTGTAAGCTGTATTTTGGGGGTGATGGACTGTTGAACAGACTTTATTTTATAGACAAAATAGTTAATTTAAAAAAAAGTTATAAGATAGTTGCAGCTGTATTGAGAATATTTTGATAGACAGTAATTTAAATCAGATTTAAAATGTAAATAAATGGGTTTAAAGTAAATATTGTAGTGGACTTCATAAATGTTAAAAATGTACTGTTCTATAGATACATATATATAGTTGATGACGGACTGGATTCAGATGGGCGATAGTGGGATCAGATGTCAGAACAACCGGCTCGTTATCGTCCGTTCACAGATAATCAGTCGGTTCAAAGATTCTTCCGGCAGCACCTTTTTGTGTCAACATGTTCCCTTTCAAATTAAAAGCACAAGCAGGTAATGAATCGATGTAGATTCGCAGTAAAACACAGCGTCTGAACTGAAGCTTAACGCTGTTTAAAATGAGACAAAGATAAAACGAGAGAGAAACGTTAGCAGTATGTTTGTTTCTTTATGAGCTTTGTAGTCTTAATAAATCTCAGTCCATGTTGTTTTAATCATGTGGCGCTTTAAGTAGGTCACAGGTTGTCAGACCCCCCCCCCCCCCCCCC
>NW_022280217.1:109577-115837 GCF_004355925.1 Anarrhichthys ocellatus | reverse complement strand
TTTTTTTTTATGTTTGCCCTTTTCTGTAGTGTCGCCTGTGCCGCCCCCCCCCCCCCCCCCCCCCCCCAACCGAACAGTCTTTTATTGTGAAAAGCAGAGTGAAGTCCACAGCAGAGCGGTTACATAATCCACTAAGTTTATACGTTTTCTGAGATCTGGAGATGATCATGTAGACCGAAGGAGGCTACATAAGATCAGCTGCTGTCGGCCCGTGTGTTCAGTTTGCTGAAGTGGTGCACTCTGGGAAATACACACAAGGCTTGTAGGTCGAGAAACATGCAGTCGATTTTTGCAATAAATGGATTGGAGACTCCCGAGCCGGTGAAAGCTCAGGTGGAAGGTCAGTTTGAGTCTCAGATGGTTTATAAACAAACATTTGAAAAGCTGTCAATAAATTGATTTAGTTTCAGATGCAGAACTTTCGTCACTGGATTATATAACGTTTATCATAATATAAAGATTTTATGTGTAAAATTATTTGAAGCTGCAGGTCACTGTAGCAGCAGC
The DNA here is from genome assembly GCF_004355925.1 of Anarrhichthys ocellatus. Taxonomy (NCBI): domain Eukaryota; kingdom Metazoa; phylum Chordata; class Actinopteri; order Perciformes; family Anarhichadidae; genus Anarrhichthys; species Anarrhichthys ocellatus. The sequence continues at coordinate 115,330 of NW_022280217.1, read as the reverse complement.
TTTGTGTTTTGTTGTTCAAAAGATATACATGTGATACTTTAATACACACAGGACTGTCACTTTAATGTGTGTTGAAATGAAAATGTGTGATGCTTAATTATTTATGCTTTTTAAATAAATATTTAAATGTAAATAAATAGGTTTTGTAGAAAAACTGTGAGACATTTAATTAACGTGTATTGGAAATATTAAAATAAATACTGTGGCGTAACAACAGATCGTGAACTTGATCATTAGACAATGTTCTATAATATATATATATATATATATTTATTCATGCATGAAGTAGAACATTAATCGATCATCACAGTGGGGAGAGTTGATCTCTTTCTTCATTGTTTTGTATTTTAGTTATTATTTTAACTAGGTATGAAACGTATCTTTAATAAGTTGACTCTGTTTCATCTTGTTTATATTGTGGTTTCCCCTCTAAGTCGTGGTATCACAGGAATATACCAAGGACAGTAAACGAGGTAGAATACCTGTGTGACCTCTGACCTGCAGGGTCCATCCCGTCCTGGCTGCAGGGAACTCTCCTGAGGAACGGACCGGGCCTCTTCTCCGTGGGCAGCTCCGAGTACAACCACTGGTTTGACGGCATGTCGCTCCTTCACAGCTTCACCTTCGCCAACGGTGAGAAAAGACAAGAATTCAGATTTACATGAAACATGATGTCACTGAAGGGAGGTTAAACCAGTTGCTGTGAGACTTTACCTGGAGGTGGTGCTGTTTCAGGTGAGGTGACCTACAGGAGTAAGTTTCTGAAGAGCGACACGTACAAAAGGAACATCAAGGCCAACAGAATCGTCGTCTCCGAGTTTGGAACCATGATCTACCCGGATCCCTGCAAAAACATCTTTTCCAGGTACAGAACAAGTAAAGATCTGTTTCAGTCCATCCAGAGCATTTAGAGATCTGTGTTAGTCCGTCCAGGACCTACTTCTGTGCTGATGTGAGGTTCATCTATTGGTTGTACAGGTTAACTTTTCTCAAACTCTCTATAGGGCATTCACACACCTCAGCAACATCATCCCTGACTTCACTGATAACAACCTGATCAACATCATCCGCTACGGTCAGGACTACTACGCCTCCTCCGAGGTCAACTACATAAACCAGATTGATCCTGCTACCCTTGAGACTGTCGGCAGGGTAAGTTAGTCTCCGTCGCCTCCTCGAAGTACAAAAACTTCCTCAAATGAATCATGTTCTTTGTACAACCTCTACACCGAATTCTAGATTAACTACAGGAACCACATCGCTCTGAACTTGGCGACGGCTCACCCTCACTATGACGACGAGGGCAACACCTACAACATGGGCACCGCCATTATGGGCCTGGGCCTGCCCAAATACGTCATCTTCAAGGTCCCAGCTGATGCTTCAGGTAAGGTGGTCCACAGGAATCTGATTCCACTTCAAAACGCTCAAAGATCTGTTCATGTGGATGCTGGAGGTCTTGACTGCAGGGGAACTTTGTGTTTTAGATTATTTACAGCAATAAAGTTACTTTATTGAACCTGAGTTCCAGAAGTCGCGTTCTTATCTAAATTGTTTTGTGATGCTGCAATCAGACTGTCCTGGAAACAGATTTGATATCAGTAACGTCCCAAAAGATTGGCAACGTGGCAGAAGATACCGTCTCTTCAGAAAACATTATGTAAACAGGAAACCTGGTTTCAGATAAAAGAATATTCGATGGAGAATTAAGGAGCAAAGGAGTAATATTTTGAGGAAACGTTTGGATTCTAAGAGACTTGCAGCCTCTTAGAAAGAAAACAAAACTAAGAGTCAATACAGAGTCCAGCCGAGTCTTTAGTTCTGCAGTAATTTGTCCATAAACATGTCGACCTGATGAGAAGTCTGAGGATCAACATAGTTATTGCAATTCATCCTGAGGGGAATATGAATGATGAAACCACAGAAACAGGAGAAGACGGACATACCAACTGACATACCATCCTGGAGCGGGACGCATTTTTTATGTGCACCGTTGCCATTGTGACGATCTAATTTACATATAAAGTAAACAACCTTACGGCAACTCAAACGACTAAAACAAGCAATGGAGCAGTAACATTACAAAGCTTGGAGAGTAACAACTTCTTTGGCTAATTGTCTGTAATCAGTGTAGCACAAAAGCATGGTGGAAGCTAGAGAGACTTGCAGACTGGCTAATTGGCTAGCTTACTAATTCCACCATGCTTTAATGCTACACTGAACCTCACTCCCCACCGCTAGGAGAGGGACAAGCTAACTAGCTAACTAGCCAGCTGTTCCTCTCCAGAGTTGTAAACAATCCCCAATTTTCTTTTGCACAAGTCCAATAAACATCCGATAATAATAAAAGGTACTTACAGTGTTGAGATGGTTTTTTTTCCGGATAAAGAGCGCAAGAAGCCGGCGCTGAGGAAAGTCCAGCAGGTGTGTTCGATCCCGTTTCGTTCCACTCTGTTCCCGAGTTACTTCCACAGCTTCGGCATGACCGACAACTACATTGTGTTCGTGGAGCAGCCCTTCAAACTGGACATCGTCAAACTGGCCACCGCCTACTTCAGAGGGGTCAACTGGGGCAGCTGCCTCAAATTTGATGAGGATGACATCGTGAGTCCCCCACTTACAATGACGTTTATTTCCAAACAATTAAAGTCAATCAAACTGGATGTTGTGACGGGAAAACAAGGCTATGGTTTAGTTACAGTGTCCCCAAAAAACATCCAACAACAATTGTGGTATGTAGAACTTTATTGTCGGTTGTGTTTCAGCTTGTGGTCCAACAATAGATGTAGTTCTATTTACAATTGTGGCTGGGGTTTTACTTTTTCAGACGTTTCATATTTGTCACATGACTGTTGGTCTCAGATGAATCAATCATGACTTCATAGTTTCACTGAGGAGCTCACAATTTAATGTTTTTACAGAATCTGGTTCAAGTGAACGCTTTATTTGTGGCGAGATTTTAAATGAGACATGTAGAATATTATGTTTTTAATGAAATATCACTATTTTAGGCTTTGTTTTGGTTGCTTTTCTGACGGAAACGTTAGTCACACATGATGTGTTCAAGGACCCAGGGAAAGATGAAGATCTTACGATAATGAGGGTTTTACAGCTTCTGGCTGTGATAAATGGTGACGTCTTGGCGATGGTTTAAAGAAAACATGCTTTTCACCTGACCCAGGTGTGTTGCATACCGCTGACTAACCCTTCAACAGGTCTGCAGATCGACATTATAACCGTTTGCTTTTCCTTCCCCAGACTTTGTTCCACGTCGTCAACAGAAAGACGGGACGGGCCGTGTCCACCCGTTTCTACGGCGACGCCCTGGTGGTCTTCCACCACATCAACGCGTACGAGGCCGACGGCCACGTGGTCTTCGACCTGATCGCCTACAATAACAGCAACCTGTACGAGATGTTCTACATCCGGAACATGAGGCAGGAGACCGACGACTTCGTCCAGACCAACAAGAGATTTGCGCCGCCGGTGTGCCAGAGGTTCGTCCTGCCGCTCGACGTCCACAAGGTGAAGTCCGACTACCGAAACACACCCGAGACGACTTTTAAGAGTCGCATGTGTTGACAGTTTGTGGTTCTCCAGGATGCCCCCAGAGGATCCAACTTGGTGACCCTAGCGGACATGACGGCCCAGGCAGTGATGCGGGAGGACGGCTCCGTCTACTGCCAGCCAGAAACTCTGTTTGATGGTTCGTTATCCGCACACAGATTTAAGAACGTTTAATCCTTCCCGAGCTAACGAGTACCGGTTCCTCCTCAGGTCTGGAGCTGCCGGGAATCAACTACAATTTCAACGCTAAGAAGTACCGATACTTCTACGGCTCCAGGATGGAGTGGTCACCTCATCCCAATAAGGTGAAACACCTCCGACAACCAGAACTGTCTATCGATCGTTCCACCCTTTTGGTCCAGACTGAAATATCTCAAACACTCGTGTTCCCCAGAGGATGAATCCAACTTGGTGATCCTCCTGATTTTTCATCTAGTGCTACCAGAATCTTTTTGTTGGTGAAATATCTCAACAAATATTAAGATGCATTGCCATGAAGTTTGGATCAGATATTATATTGTCATGATCCCCAGAGGTAAACCTGGGGGGGGGGGGGTTACAGTAGCTGCGACCTCACACACTTAACATCAATGGCAAATTCCAGCCTCCGAGGGTAAAAACTGACATTTTTGAGGACCGGCCGACACATCCGAGCTTGAGAACGGCTTTTTAAGCCTCTGCTGTACTTTGTAGGGGTTTGGGGAAAAACAATTGATTCTTAGATGCATCTTTCTCTTGAAAAATCATAACTCGGTGCAGAAAAACTCAATTCTCAACGTTACGTCCGTTGCTTATCGCTGCTCCTGAGTGCAACAGACGTAAAACACATGCGCCTTGTTTAGGTTCTAAGCTAAGCTAAATGCTAGCAGAGTTTTTGTGAAGGTACCCCCTTGGCTTAAAAGCTAAAGTATGGAAGCATTTAGCTTTTTCTTCTTCTTCTGCCCAACTCGGAAAAGGGTGATGCAAATCACGAAGTAGATCGCAACTTTTTTTTGTACAAGGATTTGCACCCCAACTCAAGTCATTGAGAACAAAGCACTACGTTGCACACTTCAGAACCCGATCTCTAGGTTTTTTTATGGACACAGCGAGACTCTACAACCAAACCAGAGCTAAAGTCATGGAAGCACTGAGGAATGCGTGCCGATAACGGGAGGATTTCTTTGAAGAGATGAATCGCCAATTGTTGAGTAAATTGCATCGTAGATCTCTGAATCGGAATAGACTTCAATTCTCTGTCGTTCGTCCAACAGATCGCCAAGTTTGACATCGTCACCCGGAGGCACATCGAGTGGCAGCAGGAGAACTGCTTCCCTTCGGAGCCGGTGTTTGTCGCCTCTCCGGGCGCCGTGGAGGAAGACGACGGTGAGCAACACTATTGCTAATCTCGGGATTAAATCCCCGACCGATTCTGACTGATTTCTTTCTTTCAGGCGTGATCTTATCGTCCGTGATCTCTCCGGATCCGAACATCTCCCCGTTCATGCTCGTCCTCGACGCCAAGACCTTCGAGGAGATCGCCCAGGCCTCCATCCCGGCCAACGTCCACATGGACCTTCACGGATATTTCATCCCGGCCGCCGTCTGATGGCCGAGCAAACCCGCTGGATTCGTTATTTATTCAAATTGTATTGTCTTGAAGAGAAGGTTCAGTTACCTTCTTTGTTTTGTTTATTTAAACATTGTTCTTCATTTTTTATGCATTCTACAAGAGATGTGTTGACAAAGTTTAGGCAGATATCCATTAAATGTCCTGCTCCCCAGAGGATGGACCCGTTTAAAGTCCCATTCTCAGGACAGATTTTTTGCACAGTAAGATATCTTTTTTAAGACATTTGTTGAAAAATCTATTAGAAAAGTCTGTTTATATAAATATATTATATTTATTTATATAAATATATTATATTTATCTAGCTTGATTGTTAATTTAAGTTACTATCAACAGTAACAATTATCCGTGTAATCTATGAAATGTCTCTAATTGTCCGGGTTCCGTATTGAATTAAAAAATGTTAAAACCCTGAAATCACCTGCGTTCATTGTTTATAAGTAATAAACACATTTAAACATTGATTTATATACAATACACTTTAATTCTTTTTTATTTATTTATTTTCATTGCAAATATTTTACAAAGTCAGAAGAACGTTGTTTGTCAGAATCGGATCTGGTTTCATCTCGTCTGT
>NW_022280217.1:83166-89577 GCF_004355925.1 Anarrhichthys ocellatus | reverse complement strand
ATATATATATATATATATATATATACATATATATATATGTATAAATATATATATATATACACATATATATATGTATATATATATATATACACATATATATATGTATATATATATATATATATGTATATATACATACATACATACATATATACATGCATATACATACACACACACACATACATATATACACATACATATATACACATACTGTATATATATATACACATATATATCTGTGTACATATATACATTGATTAGCCCGTCCTTCAGACTTCATCGGTGAGCTTACCTTTGCTTTTCCTCCCCGAGTCTCCAGAGACAACTCCTCCAGCTCCTTCAGGATGTCGTCCTCACTGCAGGAGGTGAAACACACACATTAAAAGGGACGAAGAAGAAGATGAAGAAGATGATGAAGAGGAGGAGGCGTCGTACTCGTAGTCCTCCTTCTTGGCTCCTTTCTTCTTCTTCTTTCCCTTCACCTCCTTCAATGCTCCAGCTCCTTCGATCTCTGCGGCCAGAGCGTCGATGTCGACGCCGTCGTCTTTGGCGCTGAAGATCAATAACGAAAACAATCAATACATGATATCAATAATATATATATATATATATATATATATATATATATATATATATATATATATATATATACACCAGCCTCGGGAGCAGGACTCTGTGGGGGGTTCTGTGGGGGGTTCAACATGTGACTGTGAGGCAGAGACAGACTCTTTGTCTCAGAACAATGTGGATGAAAAGCTGCTGACTGGATGCTTTTCATCACACAGACGTTTATATTTCCCATCAGCCACCTGTGAAACGCTCAGGATCTGACCTGAGACCAGCTTCATTCTTCCGTACGCGAGACGTTATCAATAGACCACAATAAACATGACTTTAATGGACCACAATAATATTAACGATAAATGTTTAGAACGTGACAGAGCTCTTTAATTTATTCATCCTTTTAAGTTCTTCACTATTTATTTTCCTGGTTTTTATTTAAATAAAAATGATTTATTGTTGCATTCATTTTTATTTAGATATTAAAGTTATATTATTCATTTTTGAATGTATGTATTTTTTTAATTATTGTATTTAAATGTTTTTGTTTATATATCTTCTGTATATTTTTTTTATTTATTTCTTTATGCATATATATCTATACATCCATAAATATATATACATATTCACATATCTATATATATCTATAAATATATACAAATATATATACATATATAAATACATATATATATATACATATACATATATATATATATATACACATAAACTGGGAATTATTGTACATTATACTGCACTATATTTCTCAAATTACTTCTATTATACATTATAAATATCTCATGTTTTTATATTTGTATGACATGATGCAGTATTATACTCCTGATGTACACAAACTGTCTACATTGACATACTACGTTAAAATACTCTTATAAACAGCAATATAATATTGTATAATAATACAACAATGTGCATAATATGCAGTACTTTTACTGCCTATAACTGATAGTACTTCCATGTAGTTCATGTTTTGATGGCAGTACTTGTACTGAAGTATATATATATATTCAGCGTAGTACCTGTATACTGACACAGTAAGGTGCTACCAACTAGCTTAGCATCACTCAAGTACACAGGTATTGTTAGCATGTAGCAACTAGCTCCCACGTGCAGTTTAACGGTTGTTTAACTGACTGTCAGGGGCTCGTGCGCGATCATTAAAGCCCGCGAAAAAAAGAAAACGAGAAAAGAAAAAAAGCTGAAAGTCAGTGGAAGCTAACGCTAAGCTATGCTAACCATGATGCTAACCAGGCTGGTTTCTCGTGGTTTAAGTTAGCTTAGCACCAGCTAGCCACTAAGCTAACGGCAGGGCCTGTTTTTTTTTGGAGCTCAGACTTCACACCTGTCCCAGGTGTCCGCGTGCACACAGGTGCTGAGTGACGTGTTTTGTCTACCTGTCCTCTCCGGACTTCTTCTGTTTCTTCCCCATCCTGCTGGTTCTCCGGTTCTCTCCGCTGGAAACACGACGGGCTCGCATCCAGACAAAGATCGCCTACTATCGGACATTTAGGAGGAAGTCTCACTCCAAAAATTATTATTTAACGACCGTTAAAATTAGAAAATGTGTTTTTGTTTCTTGTGTGTTTGAATCTGGAATTCATTTTTAGTCATTTTATCTGATCTAGAGTTTCTAATTCCAGTGAGAAAGTTGTTCTATTTATTCAAACTTAAAATTAAAAATTAAAAATAACATGCAGAACATATATAGTATAGAAAAATTCAAAAATAATGTAATTACATAATCTCTGTAAACAAAATATGTATAAATGTGATGAGCCCATGGCAAGCAAAATATATATTAACAAATATAAATATGTAGTAAATATAATATGAATATCTGCAGAAAAGAATATAAATAAATAAGCGTTTAGTCTCAGGAGAAAACAGCGTAGTGACACCTCTCCCCTTTTTCTCTCTTCCCCAGCAGCACGCATGGCTCGGATCGGGAGAACTGCGCATGCGTCCTGCGACATGACCTGTCTTGAGCTTCGTCATGTTTTATGACCCAAATACATATTGTAAATAATCAATAATCGATTTATTTGAATGATTAATACATTCATTCATACAGATTAAAATGTGTCAAAGCTTGAATGAGGCTGTCAAGCTTTTATTTTGAAAGGTCAGTGCTCAAGTTTCCAAGTTTTTTACATTTAAATGAGAAAATAAACAGTTTATTTATTTATTATGTGGATTTATTATAGCAGGAAAGTCTTTTAAATTAATACTTTGTCCTGTAATAATAATTAATACATCTCTGTATCTAAGTGTGTAATTATTGTATATATACACATATATATATGACAATAAATCATAACAGTTAACAAAATTAATTATTAAACATGTAAAAACATATAAAAAACGGCAAAAATCATTTGATTGATTATCAGAATATCAGCAGTTTAATGTTCACGTTATTAATGTTGTGTGTAATGAACTGTGCAGCCTCCAGGGGGCAGCAGCAGCACATGGACCAGTATAAATATAATATAATATACATATATACATATATATATATGTACATATACATATATATACATATACATATATATATCTATATATACATATACATATACATATATGTACATATACATATATATACATATACATATATATATATATATATATATCTATATATACACACATCGTGTGTATTTCAGCCCATCACAGACACCACGGCGTCACAGAGGTTGCGTAATCGTCCCCTCAGCTCGCCGCTCTCCGATCTCGTCACCTCAGAAAACACGGCGGCGGCTCGATGAGGACAGAACCGCCCGCCGACCAGCACGCCGCTCAGCTCGCCGCTCAGCCGGCGGGGCAGCCAGTGGGGGGGGACGTCCAGCTCGCAGCTCTGGACCACGCCCCCTTTCACCTCCACCTGCAGCCGGGCGGAGCCGCGGGCCGCCGACCGCTTGTCCACGAGCTCCAGGAGGGTTCGGACGCTGAATTTGGGCGTCCGGCTGAACGTCCAGTCCCAGCCGCGCAGCTCCGCCGCGGCCGCGGTGATGCCGGGGAACGCTGACTCATCGGTTGGGTCGACGGGCGTGGAGGCGGAGCCTAAACCGAACACTGAGGGTCAGAAAAAAAAGACTTTTGTTTTTTAAAGGGTCACTGTGACGTCACAGTGTACTGACACCCCCCCGGAGTACACTGTGAAATCACTGCAGTGACAATCACATCATCAGCAGCTTTAGATGAGCACCTCTGATGTTATTGTAAATTACCTCTATTATTTGCACATATGACCATTTTGTAGTATCTTTGTATATACTTTCTATATATTGCATTTAAATGTTTCTTTGTATTGTATTTGAATTGTTCTTGAGATTTTATTTGAATTTTTCTATATATTTTCTGTATATAGTATTTATATTTTCTGTATACAGTATTTATATATAGTAGTATTATTTAAATAACAGTATAAAGTGTATTTGCTGTAGTGACACCAGACGACCAGCAGAGGGCGCTGCTCACCACAGAGCCCACACCACTAGAGGTAGAGGTTCCCTGCTCACCTGCTTTGTACTGGTGCACCAGTGCCTCCAGTAGCTCCTCCCACAGCAGCGTGGGGGCGTGGTCTAGCAGGTTGGCGATGGGCGACGGCACGCTGGGTGTGGCGTTGCTATGGATACCGGGACAAGAGGGGCGGAGCAAGGCGGCGAGGGTGGAGCGGTCGGCGGAGTGCAGCAGGGTGCAGTGGTGGTACGACGACTTCCTGCTCAGTCGGGACGCACTTCCTGTCAACGACATCAAGTTTATCGGTACATGTTTCTGCTGCAGTGCACTGTGGGATACGTAGTCGTCCTACCAGAGATCTTGAAGTGTCCGTTGAGCAGAATGTCGAAGCGCTCGGTGGCCCGGACGTCCAGCTCCGGACGGATCCTCGTCAAGGCCTCCGTGATGATCCTCAGGTTCCTCTGACGGTCGTAACCCTTCTTGGAGGAGAAGAACGTCAGGTTGAGGTTCCCGAGGTCGTGGAACACGGTTCCCCCGCCACTCCGCCGGCGAGCCAGAGGGACGCCGGCGCTCCTCATGGCCGGCAGGTTGCACTCGGTCCACGGGTTTTGGTGGCGCCCGATGACCACGGACGGCCGGTTCCTCCACAGCAGCAGGACGCCGCGACGCTCCAGGTCCACGTTGGCGTCGATCCAGTCCTCCAGAGCCAGGTTCTGGAACACGTCGGTGGACCGGGACTGCAGGACCAGCCCCCCCCCCTCCGCCGATGGAGGCGGAGCTTGTCCGAGCCGGCTGGAGGACAACTGAGCAGCTTCTGCAGAGAGACAACGTCCTCCTGATGTGGGACATCCTGGCTTCAACAGCTCCTAGCTCCAGATGTTGGACATCTGGATACCAGGAAGTCACTCTGAGAATAAGAATACATAATAAAACATTTAAGTACACTTTAAGTACCAAAAGTAAAAGTACATTAAGCAGAATAATATACATAATATTACTGATGTTTATCATTTTAAAGAGAGATGTAGTATAAAGTAGCAGAACATAGAAGTACAGTACAAGAACCGTGAATGTGTACAGTGTACTTTCTTATATTTCATGAATAAACTACCGAGAATATAATGTAAACAACGTCCTGCAGTTAGCTTAGTTGTTAGCACAACCTCTGTTTGTTAGCAGTAGCATTAGCATTAGCTGTAGCATTTAGCTTCGCCGTAAACTCGCTGTTGTCCCTGAAAACCAAATCAACTTTGATTATTTATATTTTATTATTTATAATTATTTATATTTTACTGAACGACCGTAAGTTAACAGTTATATCTGTATATATAAAACTAAAACAATATTATGGTCCGTTTAACTTGCTGACCTGAAGCGAATAAGAGAGACCGGTGAAAGGACGGAGAATTAACTTCCGCTGTCAAGCTTCAAAATAAAAGCGACAGGCAGAAGAAAACGCAGTGGTTGTATTGCGTTGCCTCTCGTTCTTCGGCTTTATTCTGAAGGGTAAAAAAATCACATGAAACCCATAATATTCCGGTTTGTAACTGACCTCGGTCCCACACTTAAAAGGCACCGTGCTCCGCTGGAGATCTGCCTGAGAAAGGTTCCGACCACAAGGAAAAAGTTGTTTTATTGAACAAGTAATTTACAAACATTTAATGAAAACTCCTAAAAACTCATTTTTTTTTAACGAAAACATTTGTATCAATAATATGAATAAAAATGTAGTTTCTGTAATTTAATTTACTGTAAAGGAAGTCTTTATTTAGCTTCCTCTAATTTGTAATTTAAAAAAAAAAAATATATATATATATAAATATATAGCTTTATGGCAAGATTGGATATACTGATGCATTTACTATATTATATTATTATTTTATTATATATATATATAATTGTACAATAAACACTTTATTTCAGTGGCTATATAAGGCTTTGCACAGTTAGCATTTGCATTTGTTTATACATTAATCTTCTATTTTAATTTTATATTTTCCACAGTAATTATTATTTTCCTGTTTTTACTTTTAATCCCCTTTCGTTAGCACATCCTCTATAATAACTGTCTTATTTATAACCCTTTACTGCTGTGTTTTTATTCTGTATTATTGTTTGTTTACGTGCTACTACCTCGGGATCAATAATGTATCTACCTATCTTATATATTTTGTTGTTTTTGTTGTACAATCTCACATATTTTGATTTAAATTGACAATCAAACTTCTCATCTTAATTTGTTGGAGCTCTTCCGTCTCATCGGCTTCATGAGACAGAAGCAGACAGTCGACCAGAGAGAGGAAGAGCATGTGACCACATCCTGACAACACACGCACACACACACACACACACACACACACACACACACACACACACACACAC
>NW_022280217.1:77601-83156 GCF_004355925.1 Anarrhichthys ocellatus | reverse complement strand
CACACACACACACACACACACACACACACACACACACACACACACACTCTCAGAGCCAGTCAGTTGCAGTCGATGATGTTTCAGGTGAGAGGTGATTTTATTTTGACTTCATTTCAAACTAAGCGTTGACGTTACATCAATGATGTTATTCTCCAATTGTTCTTATTTATGATTTGTACTTTTAATCATCATGTACGGCACTATAAATGATTTCAATACACTGTTTTACAAAACATCGTATGCTTATAGATGTTTTCGGGTTTAAATGATGACTTCTGAACAGAACTGATTTAAGTGTTTATCTTCTGAATGATGTAAACTAACTAACTAAAAGTAGAATATCTAATAATTGTGCAAAATTAAGTTTTCACATCTGAATCCAGAAGGTGTCCCTTTAAGAGAAGTTGAGTTGTATCCGTCTCTGGGTGTGAATTCTGAGAAGTGTCCTCTTATCACACTTATTCACACTTATTCACACATACACACGTAGCTGCTGTGAGGTCTGCATGTCATCAGTAATACAATTAACTAGTTTCTATGTTCAGTTCAGCATTTTACAGTAAAACCAGTTTGAAATCAAAAGAAACCCTGGAAGTTGATAAACTTGAAAAACATGAAAAACAAGTTTCTCTGGGCTGAATTTCCTGTTTATTACGTACAATGTTGCTAACCTGACTTCCTTTGTGTCTTTCTGCAGATCCTAAGATTCACATAAACACAACACACACACACACACACACACACACACACACACACACACACACACACAATCATGCACTGAAACACACTCAGTGTTAACAGGTGTGTGTGACATCATGTCTGACTGGTGGCCATTTTCCTCCTCCCCTCCTCCCATAATCCATCACTCATCTCCATCCCAGTCATCTCCCTTCACCTCCCCTCACCTTGTACCCCATACCCAGGTAACCTCCCCTCACCTTGTACCCCATACCCAGGTTACCTCCCCTCACCTTGTACCCCATACTCAGGTAACCTCCCCTCATTATGTACCTCATCCCCAGGTAACCTCCCCTCACCTTGCACCCCATACTCAGGTAACCTCCCCTCATTATGTACCTCATCCCCAGGTAACCTCCCCTCACCTTGCACCCCATACCCAGGTTACCTCCCCTCACCTTGCACCTCATACTCAGGTTACCTCCCCTCATTATGTACCCCATCCCCAGGTAACCTCCCCTCACCTTGTACCCCATACCCAGGTAACCTCCCCTCACCTTGTACCCCATACTCAGGTAACCTCCCCTCACCTTGTACCACATACCCAGGTAACCTCCTCTCACCTTGTACCCCATCCCCAGGTTACCTCCTCTCACCTTGCACCTCATACCCAGGTAACCTCCTCTCATTATGTACCTCATCCCCAGGTTACATCCCCTCACCTTGCACCTCATACCCAGGTTACCTCCTCTCACCTTGCACCCCATACCCAGGTAACCTCCCCTCATTATGTACCTCATCCCCAGGTTACCTCCTCTCACTTTGCACCCCATACCCAGGTAACCTCTCATTATGTACCTCATCCCCAGGTAACCTCCCCTCACCTTGTACCCCAGTCCCAAGAAACATCCCCACACCAGCACCACCTCTACAATCAAGGCCCGGGTTTAGATAATCCAGATTGGAGCAGAGCTCAACCACCTTCTGAACTTTCCTACCTGCTCAAGAGCTTCGGTTACCAGGTAAGACAGTCGCCCATTCTTTTCCAACAAAAAAAAACCGAACCAGAAATGTAGCTGATTATTGCCCACATCTGTGTCCAAAACAGAATCAGAGCACTGCCCACCTGGATCTCCAGAACCAGAACCAGTTCAGTACCGGTGTGACTCACCACCAAGATGAATGGGTGAACCCACACAGACTGCCCTACAACACTCACACACACCTCTCCAGTGGCATCTATGGACCGGGTAACCCGTCTGGTCCGGTTCAGGGCACCTGGAGGCCAACTCCACCCCAGCTGCAGTGCCTTCCACTGGGCCCCATGACTGGAGGAGTCGCTCTGGGGAGATGGAGCTCCATGGAGTTCAACTCACCATCCGCTGAAGACTTCTCCGGCACCCAGTTCTTCCATGACAGTTACCTTGATGACTATGCGCCCCAGCCCTTCTGCAGCCCCACCACCCCTGGTCCGAGTCCTCATTACCCACAAACCCCAACTTTCTCCAGCCCCGGTCCTCAAATGCATCCCAGTACAGAGAGACTAGATTTTAACATACAACAGCTGAGCAGAGATGAAACCCTCAGCTGTCTGCCCCACCCGCATCAGACATCCAGACACCTCCAGCAGAGCAGAAGTGAGCTGATCCAGGACCAGACAGGTGTCCTCGACACCACAGAGAGCTGTTTCTCTCCACATGGAGGAGGCCAGGACGTCAGCAGCGCTGCCCAGTCTCCAGGCCTCTCTGCTGGGCTGAGCTGGAGAGAGGAGAGTGGAGGAAGAGGAGGAAGAGGAAGAGGAGGAAGCAGAGGAGGAAGGAGAAGAGGAGGTGGAGATACACAAAAAGTAAACAAAGTTCTTAATTGCAATCATGTTAATTTGAAAATGAGTGAGTAAATAGACTAAAGAGAGTAAGGTAATACGTAAATAAGTAAGTACATGTGGTATAAGTACGTAAGCACATGAACAAGTTTGTAATTTGTGAGTAAGTGAGTAAGTGTGTTAATAAACAAGTGCATAAATAAGAGACAATATATTATACCATCAGTTGTTTGGACTTATTTTATTGTTAAATTGTATTTTTCAAATTGATTTAAATCGTTTCTGTTCATTTTCAGATGAAACGACCACAACCTGAAACCATCACCCAGGTTCTAAAGTCCAGGTAACCTGAATGACAATGAGACGATGATAACGATGATCAAATATGATCTATTCTAACGTGTGTGTGTGTGTGTGTGTGTGTGTGTGTGTGTGTGTGTTACAGGCTGCTGTGTACGGTGTGTAAACGTGATTTCAGGAGTCTGCCGGCATTGAACGGACACATGCGTTCCCACAGCGGCTCCAGATCAGCATCATGCTTGAACCCAGTGGTCCAACCCTCCGCCTCCATGGTGATGCCCGTCTCCGTGCCCGTCCAATCCGGAGGCCCGGCCAAGCCGTGTCACGGTGGACAGAGGGGGCGGTGCAGACACCCGTCTCCAACCACGGGAGGCGAAGCGCCGCTCTACCGCAGCCTGTTGCACCAAGAGGAAGAAGAGGATGAGGACGGTGGTAAGGCAGGTGATGACGGTGCACACTACACCCCTCCGCCCGTGCTGTGTCCCATCAGGGCGGGGCCGGGGTTGTACTGCTCCCTCGCCACCAGGGGGCAACAGAGAGTCCAGACTGTGAGGCTGAACAACAACAACAACAGTAAGTAAACACAAGTCCTGCTAGCGACACCAAGAGGCAGGCAGTGATGTTAAACTTTCTGTGTCTGATTGGCAGAAGGACTCGTGGTGACGGCCTCCCCTCCTGCCAGGACACTAATCAATAAGCCGTACGTAAAAAATTATTTAACAGCAAAAAAATGTTTTTCTCACAATGCTGATGATGCTTTTTCAACACTGAGCCTGTTAATCACAGGCGGATCAATGAAGGGCGGCGCTTCCAGGCGGAAATCCCGCCGCTGCGCGTTCGAAAAGATGCAGACTCCCACAATGCATTGCTGCTGTGGACGCCATGGGACGAGCTGGAGCATCCCGTCAGTCAACACAGAGGTGGGACAAACACACAAATGTTCTTGTTGTTATGATGATGATTAGCTTTGGACAATTTTTTGACTGACGCTTTGTTTGTCCAGTTGAAGCTCTGTTGACGATGGCTCGCTCCAACGTGGTGCCAGGGGGCGGGGCCAGCCCAGAGGTTGCCCTTGATGTCCTATCAGAGTGCAGAGGAGACTTCCTGGTAAAATCTCATTGGCTGTTGATCCAAACTGTGAGATGAGGATAGAATAGGGATCATTTAGGAAATAAGAAGTCAACAACTTTGGGTCTCTTAAAATCTTTTGGCTGGCATTTTCCACCTGCTTCCAGTCTTAATGCTAAGCTAGGCTAAGCATGTCCTCACATCAGCCCCAAGCTCAGACCAACAAGTCCCAAGTTAGGTCCCGAGTCAGATCCTGAGTAAAGACCCAAATAAAGTCGAAAGCATTGACCAGCATGTCCTGAATCAAGTCCAAATTCTAGTCTTCAGTCAAGACTAACAAGTCCCAAGTCAAGACCCAAGTAAAGTCCTTAGCCAAAACCAGCAAGACCTAGGTCAAGTAAAGACCAACAAGTCTCAAGGCGAGTCCTAAGTAAAGACCAACAAGTCCCAAGGCAAGACCCAAGGCAAGTCCCAAGGCAAGACCAACAAGTCCCAAGGCATATCCTGACTCAAGTCCAAAGTCAAGATCAATAACTTTAGACCAACAAGTCCCAAGCCAAGTGCAGGCAGCCCTAAGGCAGGATTAAGTTAAGTCCCAGGCTGAAACAAACAATTCCTAAGTCAAGTACCAGGTCAAGACCAACTAGTCCCAAATCAAGAGACTTATTAAAAACAAATAAGACATAACAGGTTTTTGTTGATCAAGTGTACGAGCTTCCTTTTTCACTTCAGTTTTCAAATCTAAAAATAGCCGCATTAGCACTGAGGTCTTTGTTTTTGCTCCTCCAGCTGGCGGTGGAGAAGCTGCTGTCACCGCCCGAGACCTCCGACAACAAGCACACAGCTCACCGGCATCCAGGTACATGCTCTGTTTAATGCCTGCAACCCATCAATGTTTCATGTCGTGGAAACAAAGTGGATCTACTCCTGATTCTAAATGTGTTACAGTCGTCAGCTGGAGCACAGCAGAGAGGAGGTTGCTGGTTAAATCCCTGCAGCGTCACCAGAAAGACTTCAGCAGAATCCAGAAAACCGTGAGTTCAGACATGAACAACAACAGCTCAAGTGTGTAACACTGTGTGTGTAATCTCCTGTTACTGTGTGTTCAGGTTCAGACTAAGTCACTTTCTCAGTGTGTGGAGTTCTACTATCTGTGGAAGAGGAAGCTGAGTCTGAGCGCGAGGACCCCGGCTGGGCTGACCGTCTCTCTGCCCGACACGAATGTAAGAAAAAACAGAACTTTATTTTTAAGTTAACTTCAGTTAAAAAACTGATCTTAACTCAAGTGAGGCTCAATCAGAGGTGGAAAGTAACTAAGTACATAAAAAACACAAAAGTACTGCACGTAAGTGCAATTTTGAGGTACTTGAACTTTTCTTGATTATTTCCATTTCATGCAACTTTGTACTTCTAAAAGGTAAGTATTATACATTTGTAGTTACTTTACACATAAAGATCATTAATATAACATATAATCAACTAATAAATGATGATGCATTATTATAGATTCGACTATCTGCAGTATATAAAGTCATTAAATAACTCCACCTTTACCAGCTTTAAAACATGAATGCATCAATAAATAGAATCCAGTAATAATATATATATATATATATATATATATATATCTGATAATAATATATATATTATATATATATATATATAATATATATATATATATATATAT
>NW_022280217.1:76640-77501 GCF_004355925.1 Anarrhichthys ocellatus | reverse complement strand
AATAATATATATATTATATATATATATATTAGTGCCATACTTTGATTTATATATATACTTGAGTATGTTATATATTATATATATATATATATATATTATATATGTAATGAGTGCTTTTACTCTTGCTACTTGTTCATTACCTCTTGTTTTCATGATACAAACACTTTTAAATCTTGAAACATATTAATGTATATTAAAATAGATGAGATATGCTATAGTTTACATGTGCTTCAATGCATTTTATTGACGGTTTATAACCATGTTTCTGTGTTTTAGGTCAGTAACTTTAGTCGCTGTGACACAAATGAAACTGAATGAATTAAAAAACCACCGAAACCAAATTCTTGTCAACACGCCACACACACCGAAGCTTAAGAATACACACAACGAAACACACACTTCCTGTTAGGGCCAAACTGTGACTTGACATTTAACTTGAGTGTGTGTGTGTGCGTGTGTGTGTGTGGAGGGGGGGGGGGGTTCAGACCTCAATGACTCAACTTTAATTTTCCATCAGTGTCGTTTCTATTCATTCGGTCGACTTCATCGATTTTTATCGACTTTGTTTTGTAATTTAGATTTTGATCAGTTTGATCAAGACTACAAATCTCAAATCAAGACTACAAGTCCCAAGTCAAGACTACAAGTCCCAAATCAAGACGACAAGTCCCAAATCAAGACGACAAGTCCCAAATCAAGACTACAAGTCCCAAATCAAGACGACAAGTCCCAAGTCAAGACTACAAGTCCCAAGTCAAGACTACAAGTCCCAAGTCAAGACGACAAGTCCCAAATCAAGACGACAAGTCCCAAGTCAAGACTACAAGTCCCAAGTCAAGACTACAAGTCCCAAATCAAGAC
>NW_022280217.1:73775-76630 GCF_004355925.1 Anarrhichthys ocellatus | reverse complement strand
TCAAGACTACAAGTCCCAAGTCAAGACTACAAGTCCCAAATCAAGACTACAAGTCCCAAATCAAGACGACAAGTCCCAAGTCAAGACTACAAGTCCCAAATCAAGACTACAAGTCCCAAGTCAAGGCTACAAGTCCCAAATCAAGACAACAAGTCCCAAATCAAGACTACAAGTCCCAAATCAAGACGATACATACTTTTATCCATAGAGTATCGTGATGATTATTGATCTTCTCATTTACTGTTATTTTTAATATTTTTGTTTCTGAGACTCAATAAACAACCTGATCAAGTTCATTATGACGTTTGTTTCTCACTCCTTCTCTTCATCTGTGTTTCTTTCCAGGTTCAAAAGTCATCGAGATCTCATGCTGCATCATGAACCACATACACACATATATATAGATATATTATATCTATTGATATATATACTGTATATCCTGTACATTTCATTATTAAAGCTCCAACACTCATTGATCGTAGTGTGGTTCTTTCCTCTGCATGTTATTATTATTACTATATTATATGTTCTTAAACACATGAAGTAGGATTTAGAAAGGGAACATCTTTGTTTTCTCTCAGACTGAGTTCAGACTGAGCAGCTCTCAGGTATGTTACATATTGTTTTTCTTTCTTCTCCTCCCTCTGGGTCTTTAAAGCCGAACACAACTTGACTTATTACAGCCGAAGAGAAGTAAACATGAGACGCTTCCAGCTTTCTGTCCGTCTGCAGATCATTACATTAATATCATTATGTCACCACTTCAGGAAATCATTGTTTACAGTTTTCATTGTTTCAAACAACTTCTACTCTACATGAAGTATGTGTACAGGGTGTCCTCGTACGTTAGGCTATGGTGCATGTCCTCACCTGTCTCACTGCATCCTCAACTGTCTCATTCTGTCCTCACTGCATCCTCACCTGTCTCATTCTGTCCTCACCTGTCTCACTCTGTCCTCACTGCATCCTCACCTGTCTCATTCTGTCCTCACCTGTCTCACTGCATCCTCACCTGTCTCATTCTGTCCTCACCTGTCTCACTGTGTCCTCAACTGTCTCATTCTGTCCTCACCTGTCTCACTGCATCCTCAACTGTCTCATTCTGTCCTCACCTGTCTCACTGTGTCCTCACCTGTCTCTCTCTCCTCACCCGTCTCTCTCTCCTCACCCGTCTCTCTCGCCTCACCCGTCTCTCTCTCCTCACCCGTCTCTCTCCTCACCCGTCTCTCTCTCCTCACCTGTCTCTCTCGCCTCACCCGTCTCTCTCTCCTCACCCGTCTCTCTCTCCTCACCCGTCTCTCTCTCCTCACCCGTCTCTCTCTCCTCAGACTGCCTTTGATTCAACTCAGAAATTAAAGTTCATTTAACTGCAAGTTCTAGTTGTCTCAACATTATTTTATAAGTTGTCAGAGTTGATTGAACATTGTTTCACTTGTTGTTTGAACTTGACACAGCGAGTTGAAACAAAGACTTGTTTTACATTATCAGTCAAACAAACACATTTCAAGTTAAAATAACTTAACCACGTGTTTACAAGTTCAAAGGATTTTAATTTCTAAATTGGTTTCAACTTAGACTCTTGTTGAAGGAAATTCATGTTTTTCTAGTTTTGGATGTTGACGCAGTGTTTCAGTGTGTATTCTGTGAAACAAACAGACAATCTAACCAGAGGACAAAAACCCACAAACGTCTGCTGATGAGGCGAGTAAGACTTTAAAGACGTTTGTTCACTTCAAACCAGGAGACAAAGTAAAGTCCACATTCTTCTTCTAATCCTGCTTTTAGTGCGTTTTACGCCGTTTCCTGTCTGAAGGGAGCTCCGGGCTATTAATAAAGTTTGACTCCTCCTCGCTCCAAAGGTCCTCCTGCAATGAACACAAGGAGGTCAGGGGAGAAAGGAGAAACAACGAGAAACAACGAGAAACAACGAGATGGGATCGCAGGAGGAGAAGAAGGAGGAAGAGGAGGAGGCGGTTCCTCCGGCAGAGAAGAAGAAGAAGCAACAGAAAAACTCCAAAGAAGTTTTTTTCTCCGTCCTGCCAGATCGATACGAACCTCTGATCGAGGAGGTGGAGGAGGAGGAGACGCCGGAGGAGAGGACGAGGAGGAAGGAGGAGAAGAAGAGGAAGAGGAAGAAGAAGTTCAAGAAGTACAGGAAGGTAAGAAGAAGGGATGGCCTTTGACCTGAAGCGGTGTAATAATTCATCATTAATGTTCTGTTCATCAACGCTTTACATTAAAGATGTGATGCCACATTACATATAAAATATGATCTATAACAGAGTAAAAATATGAATAAAATACACAGATATACGTGAGACTTAATAAATATCTCATAGATAAAAAACAAGTCCATTTTTAAAATATGAATTAAAAGGTAAATCAAGTTCTTTGAAAACCTAAAGTATAAATAAACATACCAAAAAATAATTATAAACGTATATATTACAATACACACTAATATAGAAGTATGAATTAATTAATAATAATGATACATATATACATAAATATATATATAAATAATTGAGACACGTTTGAACAAATAAATATGAAAATAGCGATGTATAAATATATTAATGTTACCACTACAACTAATATGAACTATTACAACACAATATACAGTTCAAGTTAAACTTTAAGCTTATTTGTGTTTAAAATAAAAGCATTTTAACAAAAACACAAAATGTGTTAAAATCTGCATCAAATACTAAAAGTAGAGTTCTGAGTTTGTTAAAGTAAAGTGCGTCATCGTGTGAAGTCACAGGTTTGAATCTGTCAAACATTGACTCGACCTTTGACCTCAACTCAACCCTATCAGCCGGCGATGAGACACAGAGAAGAAGAAGTATTCTAAC
>NW_022280217.1:52743-58775 GCF_004355925.1 Anarrhichthys ocellatus | reverse complement strand
ACACACACACACACACACACACACACACACACACACACACACACACATATATATACACACACACACATATATATACACACACGTACACACACGTACACACACACACGTACACACACACACGTACACACACACACGTACACACACACACGTACACACACACACACGTACACACACGTACACACACACGTATACACACACACGTATACACACACGCGCACACGTATACACACACGTGCACACGTATACACACACGCGCACACGTATACACGCGCACCCGTATACGCGTATACACGCGCACACGCGTATACACGCGCGCACACGTGTATACACGCGCGCACGCGTGTATACACGCGCGCACGCGTATACACGCGCACACACGTGTATACACGCGCGCACACGTATACACGCGCACACACGTATACACGCGCGCACACGTATACACGCGCACACACGTGTATACACGCGCACACACGTGTATACACGCGCACACACGTGTATACACGCGCGCACACGTATACACGCGCACACACGTATACACGCGCACACACGTGTATACACGCGCACACACGTGTATACACGCGCGCACACGTGTATACACGCGCGCACACGTGTATACACGCGCGCACACGTGTATACACGCACACACACGTGTATACACGCACACACACACACACAGTATAACAGTATAAATACTGTGAAGCATCTCATCGTTTAGATACTTTAAGGACATTTTACTGATACACGTTTCACAGTTTTGTATTAATGCACGAGATGTTTGGCATCAACACAGCAGGAACATATTTAACATAAAACACTGATCTGGTTTAAGTGTAAGTTTACATTTATTCTTCTGTAGTTTTTAGATATTATTCAGAATCTTTAAGATGTATTTGACAAAAAGAGCAGAAATAGAAGCAAAGTCTCAATAATTACATTTATTCTTTAATCATTTAAAAATGTCAAACATGTATAATCACCACAGACTTCACCTTCTTCATCATCATCATCATCATATGTACTGTATGTTGTATATATGAACTGTAACAGATCCCACAAATGAAGCTTTCAAATACTGTTTGAAAAGAAATAAAATCTTTACCTGAAAGTTAAATGTAAATAGTAAAAAGTTTGAAAAGTGCTTTTATTCTAAAATATCTTAAATCTCTGTGTATTATTTCCCCTGTTTTAGTTTGAAGGGACAGGACAGGACGTCAGTGTTTGATATTAAATAAACAAACAAAGAGTGAAGGGGTCAGCTGGTGCTGAAATTGACAACGCTGCAAAGTCCCCTGAACGCACCGATGAAGAGTGTGAAGAGCAGAGAAGAAGATGATGTCATCAGTTTGTTTTATTAATGTGCAGAAAACATTTTGTGGATTTTTTTAAAGTGTTGAAACAGACGAATTCTGTTTTTTATTACTTTCCTATTAAAAAAGTGTAAATCCTAATTTAAATGTTATAGTTATAATATATTACGTTTACTTCTTACAACAGTAGAAAGTCCCGTCATTGTTAAATAATGTCCACAACTAAATGTGTCATCACTCCCTAAATATCCAACAATAAACAAATGAGCACTTTATGATACAGATGTTAGTTTCCTGGAGAGAACAATGTAGTTTGGTACGACATAAACATTTTGACTGAATGAAGTACAGATGAACAACATCTATTCTAGTTTGGTTTAAATGGAGCAGATATTTAAGAACATCTGAAGCTACTTTATTACAGTAGATTACAGTCAGTACATTGCTGACTAATCTGCTGATTATTATTTATTGATTAATTAAGGTTTTGTCATCATATGATGTCAAATTTGGAAAAGTTGTGAATTCTTACATTTCCATAAATTGGAAACTTTACATTTTTAGTGTTTTTGCTTTAAAAAGTGACGACCGATCGTTTTTACCGATTCATTGCCTTCATTCGACTCTTCGCTAACGTCTCCAACGTGTCACCCAAACCCTAGGACGTTCGTCCTTGCCGCTTGCCGTAGAAGCCGCCGTTCCGCTGCACTTCCTCCGTCGGACCACGAGGGGGGCCGTCAGTACGTCACGAAGTTGGCGGGGAAGATCCCGACGCGTCCGTCGGCCAGTCGGCCCTCCCACCAGTCGTACTCCGAGTCGGTCTTGGTGACGACGGTGATGCGGTCGCCGGGGGCAAAGCTCAGGTCACCGGGCTGCTGCCCGCTGAACGGGTGCGACGCCGTGACGACAAGCTGCCCGCTGGCCCCGCCCACTGACGATCCTCCACCTGGGGGGGAAATAATAAAACATATATACTTCTATCTAATTAATGACACTTTATTTAAGAGGAATAGTTTCATACTTAAGAACTAACTTGTTGACTCTGTGGTAGGAGTCTCCGTGTGTCTATTCATTCATTCATTCATTCATTCATCAGGGATTCATTATTCAAGTTACAGTGAAGAGCAGCACTGTAACATTAGGTCATGTTTCTACTTAGGTCATGTTTCTTTATACATTTGTACGCTTGTGAAAGTAATGAGGTCACTGTTCGATAGTTTTATTAAAATATATAAATATATATACATATACGTATATGTATATATACACGTATATGTCTATCTGATATCATGTGATGCGACGTCGTACCGGCATTTGGAGAGCTTCTGGAGGCGAATTGATCTGAAATAGAAAAAGTAAAAAAGTGCGTTAAAGATATTTTACATCAGTGTAAATTAAATATGTCTGAATTCTGGGCATTTGATTAATGAAACAAACAAACATCAGATTATTAATTTATTTAATTGCAGCTCAAACAGATTAACATCAAATTAACTGTAATTCTAATAATTAATATGAACTTTGTGTACTTTTATTAATATTGTTTTATTTAACAGCAGTTTGAAGCTGTGACCACTAGAGGGAGCTGCAGACACACACACACACACACACACAGTCACACACACAGTCAGTCACACACACAGTCAGTCACACACACACACAGTCACACACACAGTCAGTCAGACACACACACACACACAGTCAGTCACACACACAGTCAGTCAGACACACAGTCAGTCACACACACACACACAGTCAGTCACACACACAGTCAGTCACACACACAGTCAGTCACACACACAGTCAGTCACACACACAGTCAGTCACACAGTCAGTCACACACACACACAGTCAGTCAGACACACACACACAGTCAGTCAGACACACACACACACACAGTCAGTCAGACACACACACAGTCAGTCAGACACACACACAGTCAGTCACACACACAGCATTATTGATGAGTCGTGTTTATATTAACTGATTTATCAAGGTAGCAAGTTAATAAAAGACTGAATGAAAACACTAATCGATCATCTGTCAAAGGAGGCGAAAGAGGAAAGGAGGAGGTAGTGAAGGAAAGAAGGAGAAGGTGGAGGAAAGAAGGACATAGTGACAGGAAGAAGATGTTTAATGTCAAACTGCAGTTTTAATGTATTTATTTCCACAAATTGCTGAACATTTCCCAGAGAACTAATAAATAGTGTCATAAACATGATTAAAACAAGTATTTTTGATACTCTGAATATATAATTTAAGAACAATGTGGCCCCGGACCCCCCACCCAGAGGGTCCGAGGGCCCCCCCCCCTCCGTCTCCCTGGATGCTGGAGGAACCCGGTGATAAAGAGAATAAACGCAGCTCTACAGTGACATGACTGAAGGTTCTGTATCACAGGTCTAAGGAAAGGCATTCCAGACCTTCATCAGCTGTTGGTGCCCTTCTGTCCTCTTCCTCTAATTAAAGCTCTGATCACATACAGACACGCCCTCGTTCTCTATTCTTCCTCTTCACATCCATTTATCTCAGACGTGACGTGATAAATGCTTTTAAGTGTTTAACTGATCATCTGTGTAAGGGTGTAGGCAAAGGAGGAAAGGAGTGAGGAAAGGAGGTGCAAGAGGGAACAGAGGGGGTCAAGAAAGAAACAAGAAAATAATGAAGGATAGATATATGGAAGTAAAAAAGGAGAGGAGGAGGTAGTAATGGAAACTAGGAAAGAAATAAGAATGCAAGGAAGGGAAAAAATGTGAAGAGGGAAAGGAGATAGAAGTGAAGGGATTTAGGAAAGGAAATGTATATGAAGTGTAGGAAAGGAGGGCAAGGAGATAGAAAAGAAAGTGAAGTAAAAGAGTGGGATAACAAGTAAAGTTGGTAAGGAAGAAAAGGAGGCATAAGGAAAGATGAAGGAAAGAAGGAAGTAAAGGAGGGAGGAAATTGGGTAGTGATGGAAAGCTAGGAAGGAGGTACTGTATATAAGGAAAAGGGAAAGGAGGAGATAGTGGAGAAGACTAGGGGGTAGGAAGGGAAAGGAGGTGGTAACGAAGGAAAGAAGATGGTAGTAAAGGAAAAGAGGTGGCGGAAAGGTTAGAAGGAGGCATAAAAGGACACGAGGAGGTGAACATTTTCAGAGTGAAAAAAGTTTAACTCACCTGAAGTCTCAGATTTATAGACGGAGATGCTCGGGTAGAGGATGTTTTTACCCGTGTTGGTTGGCGGTTGCTGGTAGCCGGATGGCGGTTGCTGGTAGCCGGATGGCGGTTGCTGGTAGCCGGATGGCGGTTGCTGGTAGCCGGATGGCGGTTGCTGGTAGCCGGATGGCGGTCTCTGCGACGGAGCTGGAGGTCTGGATGGTGTAAAAGACGACTAGAGAGAGAGAGAGAGAGAGAGAGAGAGAGAAAGATATACATTTTCTTCATAACTGCTGATAAATTGTACTTTGAATTCTCTATAATTGTCCCAATAAAATGTATATTTCCACAAACGACAGAGCCTGAATTTGTTGCAACCACCTCAGCCCATTCCGTCCCTCATGTGTGAAGTCATAGATAATCTTTTGGTTGAAGCCGCAGACGATGATATTTACCTTTGGATGCATATTCTTGTTGGTCCAGTCGGTGGTGTAGGCCTCGGTGTAGGCCTCCAGGATGTGGTAGAGGTCGTAGCATTCCGACGGTGGCTCCACATCGCCGTTTAAAATGGCCGACGCACGGATGTCTCTCAAGTAGAACCTATAAGGACACATATGCACTCACATATTCAATAACTATATTCATGTGAACAACGCTTCAAATGAAGGTGGCAGTTGGTTGCCGTTCATACTTGCGGTTGGTTTCTTTGCGTTCGATGAGGCCGGATCCCTCCAGAGAAATACCAGCAAACAACCCTCTGGATCTACAGTAGGTAAAGACCGCAGTCGGGCTGCGAATAGCCACGTCAGCCTCCACGTTCCTGAACAATAGAAAGATAAAGGATGCCGTTACCCCTCTGCTAGTGGAACAACCAAAGATGAGCACTTCTAAATACCATCCACAGTATAACCTTTTTCTTTACAGTCCAACAGTGCTGTACATTTCTTGTTCACAAACCTTTGATGTTCTGAGGTGTTCCACTCGGCAGGATCCAGGGTCCTCTGTTTTTTGGTTTGTTTGTTTGTCAGCGCGATAACAGAAAACCTACTGGCCTGATTTGGAGGAAGGGTGTCGCATGAGCCGCGGGAAGAACCCAATTAAAAAAAGGAGTGGATCCGAATCACGGGGATACACTGCATTCTAGTCAAAGACCAATAGAACCTCCTCCCAGACCTAGTGAACCTGGGGTATTTCATATTTTTGTCCATGGTCTCAACTGGGTTGGTTTTTTTTGCTGGCATGTGACATATTTGCATTATATTTAGTCATATTTTCGTATCTTCTGAGTAGCTTTATTTGGCCTCGCGTAGCTTTGCTGTTCTATGCTTTTCAAAGAAGCTTCCTTTACATTGTATTAGGTGTTTCTGGGGAGATGAAACAAGGTACTGTGTCAACTCATGAACTCGTAAAAGTTCTTTTTGGAGGAAATCACAGTTTCTTAGCTCATTTTATTTTATGTCTTCAGCACACTTAGTTCACAGGTATTCAGATGTTTACCTGAGACTGAAATACCTGCTGCTGCTGGCCACACACACACACGCGCGCACACACACACACACACACACACACACACACACACACACACACACAC